>NC_057797.1:526844049-526848536 GCF_018294505.1 Triticum aestivum
CTAATGGCGCACGGCCAGCAGGTGCGCCATTAGTATGTTGGGTTACTAATGGCGCATGGCTGGGTGGTCCGCCATTAGTAACCTGGGACCAGCTAGATATTTTGGACAGCCACACCTACACACTCACTTTCTCCACTTCATTCCCTCCACCTCCTTCTCCAAGCTTGTCGGCTGCCTCCTCCTCCTCACCTCATTTGCACCATAGATTCATCAAAATTAAGTGGTGAAATTACCTTTTTTTGATACGTAAGTAAGGGGAAAGCTATCTTCATGTTGTAGATCTACTTTTTTTCTCCCTAGCTCGCTCCAACAACGTGCACATGCACTTTTTGTGGCCTAGCTAGATCTATGTATGTTTGTGGTGTTGCATATGTTTGTGGTGTTGCATATATGTTTGTGTTTGCAGGTACCGGTATTTGAAATGCGATAGTTGCCAATATTTTGTCGGAATGTTGATTCATTTCCGTTTCGGTGAGAATTTTGGCACTATGCATTCTTTTTGGTCCTATTTTTAGGGAAAGTCATGCCAAAATTTTTTCTTGGTTCTAAAATATCGTTTTGCTCTACCCCGCGGGCGACCATGGTCCGCACGATGACCGAAGGCATCTTGAATAGGTTTTTGAGCTCCGCGAAGGCTGAGATGCTTCAAAAGAATGAGATGGAGATAAGATGTCCGTGTCAAAGATGCAAGCTGAAGAGCCTTATTGCGGACCCGGATTCCGGGCAGATGCGGGACCACCTGCTCTTGCATGGTTTCATGGATGGCTATCGGTGGCAAGGTGATGAAGATGACTATGAAGTCGTCCATGGGGGCCGGGCAAGAATGAGGAAGGGCAGCAAGACAACCACCGCGGCTCGAGCGGGCGAGAAGACGAAGAATCTCCAGGACATGATCACGACGATGATGTTGTACACAGTCATCATGTAGAAGATGCCAGACATGATGATGAGGAAGATGCCGGAGCATATGAAGGGCATGATCACGAAGATGAAGATGTTGGCGGAGCAGACGACGATGGACCATCGATGGGCTGGGTGCAGGACCCTCATATTCAAGAGCTGCTTCTCAAGCAGACGGATAACGCAAGAGCTGCCGCCCAAGAGAAAGCCAAGCTGGATCAACTAGAGATAGACGCGGTTACTCCGTTGTATGAAGGATGCAGGCCCGAGGATACCCGCCTAAAAGTAACGCTCATGGCTCTGGAGATGAAGGTAAAACACAAAATGACCGATGCATGCTTCGACGAGGACATGTCATTCTGCCACGAACGTCTTCCCAAGGGGAACAAGTGCCCTACCAGTTTCGAGGAGGCGAAGAAAATCATGTGTCCTCTGGATTTATCGCACGTGAAATACCATGTGTGCATGAACAATTGCATCATTTATCGGGACGAGCACACAGAGTCTACCATATGTCCGGTGTGTGGCGTCACTCGATATAAGAAGAGGAAGAAAGCTCCTCGAAAAGTGGTGTGGTACTTTCCGATCACTCCTCATCTGCAGCGGTATTTCGCAGACCCTAAGGTAGCAAAGCTCCTCTGTTGGCACACGGATAGGGAGGAGAAGAAGCGCGAAGATGACGCAAATGATCCGGAGATAAATAAAAAAGACAAGATGCTGAGTCACCCTAAGGATGGGAGCTAGTGGCAAGCGTTGAACTTCGAACACCCAGAATTTGGGAAGGATCCAAGGAACATCGTGTTGGGCGTGAGCACCAATGGAGTCAATCCGTTTGGCAGCCAGAGAAGCACACATAGCACCTGGCCTGTGTTTGTGTGGATGTACAACCTTCCCCCTGGTTGTGCATGAAGAGGAAGTACATTCACATGAGTATGTTAATTGAAGGGCCGAAACAACCAGGGAACGACATCAATCTGTATCTGGGGCTACTGAAAGAGGAGCTAGACACACTGTGGAAAACGCCAGCCAATACGTGGGACGCCACAGAGAAAGAATATTTCCCTATGAGAGCCGCACTGCTCACGACGATGCACGACTATCTCGGTTACGGATATCTCGCGGGGCAGGTGGTCCACGGATTTTCTGGATGCGTCACGTGCATGGATGACACAACGTATCGCCAGCTAGATAGAGATCCCAGCTCTTTGAAAACCGTGTTCATGGGACATCGAAGGTGGCTTCATGACGATGACCCGTGGAGGAAACGCAAGGATCTGTTCAATGGTGAAACCGAACCCCAAAGACGCCCGCGTACGAGGAGTGGCGAGGAAATAGACGAGCTGTTGAAAAATTGGAAAGATTGCCCACTGTCGGGAAAGAAGCAAAAGGCGCCAGAGCTGGGAAAGAAGCGAAAGGCGCCAGAGCCGCTGCTGAAGGTATGGAAAACAAGGTCTGTTTTCTGGGACATGCCATACTGGAAGATCCACCGTGTGCCTCACTACCTTGATGCCATGCATATCACGAAGAACGTGTGCGAGAGTCTACTTGGTACCCTGCTCAACATGCCAGAGAGGACCAAAGATGGGCCGAAAGCAAGGGCAGACTTGAAATCAATGGGCATCAGGCAGGAGCTTCACGCTATTGATGTTGTTGGTGATGATGATGATTATTAGGCGATGCAGGACACGGAAAGTCGTCGCAAAGGAAAAATGGTCAAGAAGACCGGAAATGACTACCCTCCCGTGTGCTTCCCTCTAATTCAGGAGGAGATCGAGTAGTTTTTCACCTGCCTCGTAGGAGTAAAACTTCCTTACGGTTACGCGGGGAAGATAAGCAGATACCTAGACCCAGCGAAGCAGAAGTTCAGCGGGATGAAGTCTCATGACTGTCACGTGCTGATGACGCAGATACTTCCAGTTGCAATCCGTGGGATCATGTACGCGCACGTCCGTGAAACGCTATTTGGCCTATGCAAATTTTTCGACGTCATCTCTCGGAAGTCGGTTGGCATGAGGCAACTCAGAAGGCTACAGGAAGAGATTGTGGTGATACTATGGGAGCTTGAGATGTACTTCCTGCCCGCATTCTTCGACGTTATGGTGCATCTGCTGGTCCATATCGTGGAGGATATCATCCAACTCGGGCCGATGTTCCTGCACAGCATGATGCCATTCGAAAGGATGAATGGCGTCATCAAAGGATACGTTCGCAACATGTCACGTCCAGAGGGAAGCATAGCCAGGGACTTTCTAACCGAAGAGTGCATCTCCTACTGCACGAATTATTTAGGCATCGAGAACCCCGTTGGTCTGCCTGTCAACAGGCACCTCAGCAGGCTCGCTGGATGGGGTCACCGTGAGGGTTGCCGCGAAATGCATGTCAACTTCGAGGGTCGACTCGCCGACTTTGAAAGAGCAAACCTAGTCGCGCTACAACACATAGACGTGGTCGATCCTTGGGTGGTAGAGCACAAAACCTTTATTGAGAAGACGTATGATGACCGAGGCCAACAGAGGACGGACGGAGATATAATCAAAGAGCACAACTCATGTTTCACGCGTTGGTTCAAGCAGAAGCTTCTGTCGTACCCTTTACATGAGGATTCTTCCGCGGAAGAACAACTCATATTCGCCTTGTCACAGGGCGCCGAGCACAACCTGATGACCTATGAGGCGTACGATATCAACGGCTACACATTCTACACCGAGGACAAGGACATGAAGAGCGATGGTTATCAGAACTCCGGGGTAACGATGGAATCCTACACCGGTAACGACAAGGACAGATACTACGGAAGGATCGAGGAGATCTAGGAGCTGAGCTACGCTAGAGAGAAGGTCCCAATGTTTCGTGTCAGATGGGCCAAGAGCGTCCTAAAATAAGACCGGTATTTCACCACCATGGTTATACTCGAAGCCAAATCCAAGACCGCGGGCGCAAACGTCACCGCAAAAAATGAGCCATGGGTACTAGCTTCCCAAGTGGACCAATGCTTCTTCATTACCGACCCGTCAAAGCCCAGTCGTGTTGTCGTGAGGAGAGGCAAAAAGAAGATCATCGGAATGGATGGAGTAGCCAATGAGCAAGACTTTGACAAGTACGGTGACCCAAAGATCGAACATGACGACGACGATGAAGTAGCATCATACAACACAAGAAGAAGCAGGACCACCCTACCTAAAGGACATTCGTTCCACAGAAGAACTCCATTTGCGAAAAAGAAGGGCAAGAAGATTGTGAACAGATAGCTAGCTAAGATCGATTGTATTTAAATCATAGTCTTCATTTCGCGATTGTATTTCATGGGCACTTTTTGATATCATGAATATTTTAAATTTCATGGGCACTTTTTGAATTCATGAGGACACTCGATCTCGATCCCCCTCCATCTCTATCTCGATTCCCCCTCCATCTCGATCTCGATCCCCCTCCATCTCGATCACTATCCCCTCCATCTCGATCTCGATCCCACCCGCACCCTCCCCCGCTAGCTCCACCGCCGACGACGACCCACCACACCCTCCCCCGCTCCACCGCCGCCGACGAGCACCCCCCGCACCCTCCCCCGCTCCACCGCCGCCGCCGAT
>NC_057797.1:526849318-526939572 GCF_018294505.1 Triticum aestivum
CCCGCCTCCCCCCTCGAAACCCTAGAAACTGCCGGGGATTTGGAGCCTCGAAGCCGTCGGAGACTTGGAGCCTCGGAGCCGCCCCACGTCCAGCAGGAGAGGAGGCCCCACGTCCAGCAGGAGAGGAGGCCCGCGGCCTCCCCGCCGTCCAGCAGGAGAACAGGGTATGAATCCCTCTTCCCCTTGTCTCTTGCTGATTTTCTTCTTCATCTCCTCCAATCTCTAACGCATTCTCATCTATAGCTGTGTTGTGCTGTTGTGTTGTGTGAAGGAAGGACTTGGTTCAAAAGGATACAGAGAAGCTGCTGCTGTGGGTTCGACTTGTTTGGATTTGGTTCCCCTGTCACCAAGGTGACCACTTGTCTCGCCTCTCTCCCCCTCTATAAAAGTTCATGGCTGTGGAGTGCTATGGTCGATGCTTGTCTCAGCTATATGCATTTGATTTCAGACTATATAGCTTGTATATGCAAAGTGCAAAAGTTTCCGACCAATGTTGTACTTTTACCTGCTAGTTTCTTTGGCATGGTTTTTATTCAAGTGAAACCAAACCCAGACAGGTTGTGAAATGCAGTAAGTTTAACCGGATGCCATAACCAGCACAGAGTAAGTGAGAGACGAACATGAGGCTGCACATTGTTGTGCCAATAGTTGCACAAACTTGGGGCTGCACAAATTTGGTGCTGCACAAACTTGCTCCTAGGCCAAGAGAGAGATTGAAATTGAGTACTCCTAGGCCAAGAGAGAGATTATGTTAAAAATTCAGTTAAGAAGGCATGGTACTCTTATTTTGAAGTAAAAATTAAGTTTAAAAGTCAGTTAAAAGTCCAGTTTTAGAGCTTGGCTCCTGATCTGACTATAAAGTGTACTACAAGCTTATTGCTAGCAAGTTTAAAATTAAGTAAACACATGATGCAGTGCACACTTGAATACACATGATCTGCTTGTGCTTGTGACTGACTTGGACACATGATTCTGACACACATGTATTCAGACACACATAGCATGTCTGAAACCCCTAGGAAATCATTTGCATATTGTCAACCGAGTATTTGTCATTCTAAAGAAAAATGCACTGTATCATGTATTTGTCCATGGTTTATAGATGAAATTTTCCATGGTGCATATAGTAAAAACAATGCCATGGTCTGTAAAATACATTTGTCATGCTCCATGAAAGTAAATTGCCATGGTCCAAATGTAGCAGAAGTTTCAAGTAGTGTTTTGTTTCTGTGTTTGAATAGGCAGCAAACTTTCTATTCTTTTTGTGTTTGTACAGACTTGCTAAACTATTGATGATTTTTTGTTGGGTGACCTATTAGATCTGGAATGGAAGCTCACATAAGTTGAGCTGATTTTTGTCCATATGAAAGCAGAGGACCATATGGTCTGTGGCTGGGTTTTGTCTCCGACCATTGTGTCGTGATGAATTTGCAGGTACCCCGAGAGGCCCTTGAGTTTGCCGGAATGTCGATTAACTTCCGTTCCGGCAAATTCGGGTACTCCATATGTCCTATTTTCAGCAAAGGTCATGCTGAAATTTTCCATGAATTTTAGCATGACTTTGCTAAAAATAGGACATATGGGGTACTTGCGACTAATGCATTGGCCGGGGTATCTTAGTACTTAGTTAAGTAGGATCAACTGCCCTGCCATTCTTGCTGCATTAAACCATAGGTGGCAATAGAGCCAAGTGATTAGGCCCAACTTAGAATTCTCCTTAGCATCGATAAACCCTAGATGATAAACCCAACATAGGTGGCAATAGAGCCAAGTGATTAGTGCCAAGTGATTAGGCCCAACCTAGGGTGCCTCGGCATCGATAAACCCTAAATGATGAAAACTTAACTTGGCTTCTATAGGGTGCCTCGGTGTCGATGAGAACCTAAATGATGTACGCTTAGGCTTTTAGGGTGCCTCGGCGTTGACAAACCCTAAATGATAAAAGCTTAGCTTTTAGGATGCCTCGGTGTCAAAAAACCCTAAATGATGAGACCATGATCTTGTTCCTTGACAATAACCAACTTTTTGACCAAACTTTTTTCCTATTTAGAGCGAAACATGGCCCACAACAATGAGGCCGGCGGTTCGGGCAGCAAGCAATTCTGGGAGCTGTCCCAGGAGTTGGAGGAAGAACCTCACCGCTATGAGGATGCCGCGGAAGACACCGATCGTGACTACACAACCCCTAGTGGCGTCGGGGATGACACCACTGATGATGGCGCCGTGGATGCCACCACTGATGATGGCGCCGCGGACGCCACCACTGATGATGGCGGCGCATACACAGATGGTAGCCAACCGAAGAGGCAACAGAAGGACCGGCACCCGAGCGTGCTCGGCACTGTCAGGGACAAATTTACTGAAGTGAACTCCGACGGGCATCCGACGGCGCCCAAACACGTAGTCAAGGGGTACTCGGTTCAGCTCGGGTGCATTCTCCGGAGCACCATCTCGATCAACACCGAGAACCTAAGGCATAAGCACCGAGGGAATTTGCGGAACCTCCTCTTCACGAAGCTGCACAAACGATACAAGTTCCCCACTGAGTTTCCAAACACACGCCTCTCAGGGAATAAAGTGAACGGTGCCGCCCTCACGAGGATGAGCACGGCCCTGTCTACTTGGAAAAGCACGGTGAAGGCAATGATTGAAAAAGGTGATAGTTATGAGAAGATCAAGGCGAAATATCCTTTGATGAGCGAAGATGACTACAAGGAGTTCAAGATCAAGTGCGAGAGCAGCGCAACCTCCAAATCAAGTCAATGGGGGAAAGAAATGCGGAAGTTGAACTTAGGGGTCCACCAACTCGGTCCTGGCGGTTACAGAGTGGCGGAGCCTATATGGGACAAGGAGGACGCGGAGCGTGCCGAGCAAGGCCTACCGCCCCGCTTCGAGAAATACCGTGACAAGTAGACCAGGAACTTTCTCAGGGCCCGGTACAAGGAGGACCCTGTAACAAAGGAGCTTACCACGGATCCGAAGACCAAGGAGCTTGAGCTTGTTCTGGTAAGGAATACACCCCCGCGTAATTAGATCCATATGGTTGCATTCTAATTAATCCCCAATATTTCTAAATGGTTCATGTTCCTTCCACAGGACAAAGAAAGCAGTAGTGCAGGGTCGTCTCAGAGCTCCCCTTTCGACACCCCTTTGAATAGGGCGTTGAACGTAATGAAAAACAAGGATAAGCTCAGTAAGACGACGTCAGCTGGTCGTGTGGCCGGCAAAGGCTTGTCCACAAAATGGTCATCATACTATACCGTTGGTGGGCGAAAGGAGAAAAAGACCAGCTCGGAAAACCAGTCACGCGAGGTTGAAGCACTCAAGGCACAAGTGGCGCGGATTCCGGAGATTTTCCAAGAGCAAGTGGAACAACAACTGGGAACGAAGCTCAACGCCATGGTGCCTACGTTTATTCATGGGCTGACGATGTGGATTGCGGGCGGCCAACAGGGGCCTCCCCCGGTTCCCAGCTTCACGGCCAGCAACTTGCACAGCGCGCAGGCGGCGCCATTGGTGTCTCCGGCGGAGGCGGTATTCATGTCTCCGGCGCTGGCACGGGCATTGGAGCTTAATGCACCCGGGTGTACGCCGGTCGGCACCTCGCCAGCAAGCGGCCCCTCCATTAGTTGCACGCCCGCCGTTGGCGGTGCCTCGACATTAGCCGAGCTCAACGGCATCATGGTAACTAAGCCTCTCGGCCGATGACTTCATCTCCTTGCCTTTGACTTGGCATCCCTGACGCCCTACATGCATGTTTTCACAGGGCGCCGCTGACGTTCCTTGCACTCTCCTGGACTTCGTGGGCGGCGAGTTGGTCGATGTCGCCAAGGGCAGAATCGTTCAACCGGGCAACCCTGCGTTCCCCGGTAATCCGATGCCACCCATAGTGTATAGGGTTGAAGTGGTTCGGGTGCTGCCAGGCTGCGACGAGCTGTTACCTCCAATTCGACCCGCTGGGGCCGACGAAGAAGATGAGATGACCCTCAGCGCCTGCGTAAGCTGGCCCCTGCTTTGGCCGAAGAGCCAGATTCGTTTAGGGGCGGGGGACACCACCCCACGGACAAGACCGCGAGTCGTGCTGGCGCCAAGCCATGGCAAGAACGCCGCAACGCTACCGGACATGCCGGACATCCCTATGGCATAGGATCCGGACATGCATATGGCACTGGATCCAGACGACGACGGTACATTTACCAAGGTCGATAAGTACTTTCCCGAACATGGGTACGGTGACGAGTTCTGCGGGCCTCCTTCTCAAGAACCCAACCAAGACGACCGCGATCTAGCCGGTACGACGGAGAAATCCAGTTGCAACAGGTGTCGTCTGGCGTTCAGTTCTCAGGAGACGCCTCCAGCTACCGCCTTCACCGAGCCTCAGATAGCTGAGGTGCGAAATATTATCATCCCCAACACGCTCAAGAAGGTGGTCTGTGAGCAGAACTCGGTCCCATTACAGCAGATCAAGAAGAAGAGCCGAAAACGAAAGACTAAAAAGGGCGCCGGTGCGAGCCAGCCGGCACCGAGTATGGTCCGTGCTCAGGACGGGCCACCTTCACCTAAGGATATCTCGAGGAGGGTGCATGTGGCGGGTAGGGTGATGCTACCGACAAATATGCTCAATGCTGCAACCGGTGCTATGCGGAGTCTGCACGACAGTGTTCTTTCTTTGGAGAAGCGGCGTCTCAGAGAGAATGATGTGGCAACCCAGTTTTCGTGGCCAAGGTGCCAGACGGCAAGGGCTTTGTGGATGGCGCCATCGGGGGTACGATCGTCCTACGGTTTGATGACATCTTTGCTATGTTTAACCTTCATCCGCTGCACTACGCCTTCGTTCGGCTGTTTTTGCTGAGTATGGAGATGCGGATCATTAGAGACAAGACCCCGGACATCGTGATAGTCGACCCCTTCTACATGCGTGCCAAGCTCTTGAGCAGTGCTATGGACCGCCAAGTCGCGAGTTCACACCTCGAAGGCGTCATTCTGGCAAACCCAGATAAGGATAACTTCCTTGTGGCTTACTTTCCCGAGTAAGTCATCCCTTAACCGCCCCGTAACATATGATTTCTTAGATTTCAATCGTTCTTTTTTTTCTAACATTCCGTGTTCTGTGCAGTGACACACATTGCACACTCATCCTCTTAAGCCCGAAATATTCCATGACCACGTATTTCAACCCGAACCGTGATTCCAAGATATACTACACAAATATCAAGAAAGTTCTTGATGATGTTCTCCCCGGCGACGCCAAATCTGGAGGCACCTTCACCAGGGCAGTTCGTAAGTACGGCAAGCACGTGTTCGCCCACAATACTAATTTCTGTTGCGTCAAGCAGCCGCCTGGCGGTCAGAAGGATGCCCACTACGCCCTCCATCACATGCGAGCGATCGTAAGGGACCATCATCACCTTCTGCTACCAGATAATCTCAAAGATTGGGCCGCGAGCTTGTCGGCAATCCAGGACGCGGACATCAGACAAGAATTCTTTCGCATACCTCGGGGTAGTTCTACCTCAGATATCAACCGTCCAACAGTGAGATAGATGGAACACTACAAATGCAGGCTGACAACACCCGATTTCATGACCATCACGACAAACGGCGGCTTCATCCATGCTCCTGTCCCATGAGTCGAGTCGAAATTAGTGATGTGTAGTTCTGAAACATTGATTGGCTCATGTTGTAATTAAACTCTAATGAATTGTATGTATCTTTGGTTTGGACAGTCGTTCAACTTAGATGTAATCGATGCTATTTATTAGTAGGACCATGAATCGTGCTATTAATGTCTTGCTTTTCTCTTTCGATCCTTTTGTTGCATACTTATATATTGCTTATGTATTGTCTGTTGTTTGGCTTGTGCATAGAGATGCCGTCGTATGTCGTGTACAAGGGTAAGGTTCCCGGAGTCTACGACGACTGGGAGGAGTGTCGGAGATAGGTTCACCATTTCAGCGGTAACAGTTACAAAGGGTACACCACTAGGGCGGAGGCGGAATCTAGATACGCCCGCTATCTAGCGGGAGAGAGGAGGGAGCGTTGGAGGAACCGGATGAAGACCAGTTTCATCGCGATGATGCTCATCGTGATGACCGCATCTCTCTTCTATGTGATGGTAGTTTAGATGATCGATATCGACTTGTAATGTGAAGACAAACTCGATACTCGCAGTCTCGAGACTTGTAATGTTTTATCTTTGTTCGGTCTTTTGAATTCGGAGACTAATATGATGAATTGTATTCGGAGACTAATCTTCTATTGTATTCGATGAATCTGCTATTGCTGTGTGCTGCTGTCTATATTCTGTCCAATAATATATTTTGTAACCTGTGCAAAAATCAGAAAAGTAAAAAAATAAAACCTAATATTCATACTAATGGCGCATCACCTCAAGGTGCTCCATTAGTATGCCAAAGGATACTAATGGCGCATCACTACATAGTGCGCCATTAGTATGCCAAAGGATACTAATGGCGCATCACCCCACAGTGCGCCATTAGTATGCCAAAGCACATGGTTAAATATAGCCCCCTGGGAGGCATACTAATGGCGCATGGTGTTCTATACTAATGGCGCACTGCGTGGTGCGCCATTAGTATACCAGATACTAATGGCACACCAGTGGTGCGCCATTAGTAAAAAATACTAGTGGCGTGATACTAATGGCGCACCAGTAGTGCGCCATTAGTAGGAAAAACTGGTGCGCCATTAGTAGGCCTTTTCCTAGTAGTGTTATCTGCAATGGGGTTCTCAGCTCCCTTTCTATCAATAATATGCAAATTAAATTCCTGTAGCAAGAGAACCCATCTAATAAGTCTAGGTTTAGCATCTTTCTCCAAATTTATTTTGTGTTGACATAGTGTGGGACTAATGCCCTTAAGATCATTGAGAGTATATACAATAGCAGCATGGTGCTTCTTTAGAGTTTTCAATAATCTCTCTTCTTCATGCTCTGAAAGGTTAGCACTAATAATAACAGGATATGTCTTTTTCTCATCAAGATAAGCATATTTAAGAGTATCAGGTAACAGTTTGAGCTCAAACACGGGATCACCCTTGGGTGGAGGAGGATCCCCTAGGATTTTGATAGGCAAATTGTGTTTCGGGATGGGTTCCTGTTTAAAGAATACTTCATCTATTTCCCTTCTTTCATTCATAAACATATCATTTTCATGGTCTAGCAAATACTGTTCTAAAGGATCACTAATAGGCACTACCATAGAAGCAAGACCAATAATTTCATATTTACTAGGCAATTCCTCTTCACGGTGTTGTCTACGAAATTTAGAGAAATTAAATTCATGAGACATATCACCTAAACCAATAGTAACAACATCCTTTTCGCAATCTATCTTAGCATTAACTGTGTTCAAGAAGGGTCTACCAAATATAATGGGACAAAAGCTATCTTGTGGGGAACCAAGAACAAGAAAATCAGCAGGATATTTAGTTTTCCCACACAAGACTTCAACATTTCTAACAATTCCAATGGGTGATATGGTATCTCTATTGGCAAGCTTAATGGTAACATCAATATCTTCTATCTCAGCAGGTGCAATATCATGCATCATTTCTTTGTATAAGTCATGAGGTATAGCACTAGCACTGACACCCATATCACATAAGCCATGATAACAATGATCTCCTATTTTAACAGAAATAACATGCATGCCTACCACGGGTCTATGTTTATCTTTAGCACAAGGTTTAGCAATTCTAGCAGTCTCATCACGGAAATGAATAACATGCCCATCAATATTATCAGACAAGAGATCTTTAACAATAGCAATATTAGGTTCAACTTTAACTTGCTCAGGAGGTGTATAAGTTCTAATATTGCTTTTATGAACCACAGTTGAAGCTTTAGCATGATCTTTTATCCTAACAGGAAAAGGTGGTTTCTCAACATAAGCAGTAGGAACAATAGGATCATTATAAGTGGCAGTCTTTTCTTCGACTTTAATAGGTGCAGCTACTTTTACTTCTATGGGAGGATGATATTTAAACCACTTCTCCCTAGGGAGTTCAACATGAGTAGCAAAAGATTCACAGAAAGAAGCTACTATTTCAGAGTCAAGTCCATATTTAGTGCTAAATTTACGGAAAACATCAGTATCCATTAAAGATTTAACACAATCAAACTTAGGTGTCATACCTGACTCCTTACCTTCGTCGAGGTCCCAATATTCAGAGTTGCGTATAATTCTTTCCAATAAATCCCATTTGAATTCAATAGTCTTCATCATAAAAGAGCCAACACAAGAAGTATCGAGCATGGTCCGATTATTATCAAAAAGCCAAGCATAAATTTTTTGAATAATTATTTCTCTTGGAAGCTCATGATTGGGGCATGAATATAACATTGATTTAAGCCTCCCCCAAGCTTGAGCGATGCTTTCTCCTTCGCGAGGCCAAAAATTATATATATAATTGTGGTCACGATGAACAAGATGCATAGGGTAATACTTCTGATGAAATTCCAATTTCAATCTTCTATAGTTCCATGATCCCATATCATCACATGGCCTATACCATGTCAATGCATCTCCCTTCAAAGATAAAGGGAATACCTTCTTCTTAATAACATCATCGGGCACACCTGCAAGCTTAAATAATCAACGAACTTCATCCACATATATTAGGTGCTCATCAGGATGCATTGTTCCGTCTCCTGCAAAAGGATTAACTAGCAGTTTTTCTATCATACCTGAAGGAATCTCAAAGTAGACATTTTCATTTTCAGTAGGTTCAATAGGTTGAGGAGCAACTCTTTGCTCCACTGGTCGGGGTGAAGATACCCCGAACAAGCCCCTCAGGGGATTACTTTCCATAGTAACAAGTGACAGTAAATTTCAGCACACTATATAAATTTTTCCTTACCACATTCCACCTACCAAAGGCGCTTCACTCCTCGGCAACGGCGCCAGAAAAGAGTCTAGATGACCCACAAGTATAGGGGATCTATCGTAGTCCTTTCGATAAGTAAGAGTGTCGAACCCAACGAGGAGCAGAAGGAAATGATAAGAGGTTTTCAGCAAGGTATTCTCTGCAAGCACTGAAATTATAGGTAACAGATAGTTTTGTGATAAGATAATTGGTAACGAGAAACAAGTAACAAAAGTAAATAAAGTGCAGCAAGGTGGCCCAATCCCTTTTGTAGCAAAGGACAAGCCTGGACAAATTCTTATATAGAGAAAAGCGCTCCCGAGGACACATGGGAATTATCGTCAAGCTAGTTTTCATCACGTTCATATGATTCGCGTTCGGTACTTTGATAATTTGGTATGGGGGTGGGACGGTGCTTGGGTACTGTCCTTACTTGGACAAGCATCACACTTATGATTAACCTCTATTGCAAGCATCCATAACTACAACAACAGTATTAAGGTAAACCTAACCATATCATGAATCATATGGATCCAAATCAGCCCCTTACGAAGCAACGCATAAACTAGGGTTGAAGCTTCTGTCACTCTAGCAACCCATCATCTACTTATTACTTCCCAATGCCTTCCTCTAGGCCCAAATAATGGTGACGTGTCATGTAGTCGGCGTTCACATAAAACCACTAGAGGAGAGACAACATACATCTCATTAAAATATTGAACGAATACCAAATTCACATGACTACTAATAGCAAGACTTCTCCCATGTCCTCACGAACAAACGTAACTACTCACAAAGCATATTCATGTTCATAATTAGAGGGGTATTAATATGCATATAGGATCTGAACATATGATCTTCCACCAAATAAACCAACTAGCATCAACTACAAGGAGTAATTAACACTACTAGCAACCCACATGTACCAATCCCAGACTTGGAGACAAGAATTGGATACAAGAGATGAACTAGGGTTTGAGAGGAGATGGTGCTGGTGAAGATGTTGATGGAGATTGACCCCTCCCGATGAGAGGATCATTGGTGATGACGATGGCGATGATTTCCCCCTCCCGGAGGGAAGTTTCCCCGGCAGAACAGCTCCGCCAGAGCCCTAGATTGGTTCTGCCAAGGTTCCACCTCGTGGTGGCGGAGTCTTGTCCTGAAAGCTGGCTTATGATTTTTTCCTCATCGAAAGACTCCATATAGAAGAAGATGAGCATCGGAGGGCCACCAGGGGGCCCACGAGGCAGGGGCGCGCCCAGGGGGGGTTGGGCGCGTCTCCCACCCTCGTGGGCAGGGTGTGGCCCCCCTCTGGAACTTCTTGCGCTCAGTATTTTTTATATATTCTAAAAATGACTTCCGTGAAGTTTCAGGACTTTTGGAGCTGTGCAGAATAGGTCTCTAATATTTGCTCCTTTACCAGCCCAGAATCCCAGCTGCCGGCATTCTCCCTCTTTATGTAAATCTTGTAAAATAAGAGAAAATAGGCATAAGTATTGTGACATAATGTGTAATAACATCCCATAATGCAATAAATATCGATATAAAAGCATGATGCAAAATGGACGTATCACGATGGTGGAGTACGGGAGATGAACTCATCATGTAGACTTGGGACTTCAACTTCATTAGTAGTAGCAGTGACAAATCTAGAGAGTCTCTGTTTGCGTCGGTGCGAAGAACCACCAACATCCCCTAACTTACTCTTTTCCTTCCTATTTTCTGATATTGCCTTATGAAGTCAAAACCACAAGAAGATGAATAAAATTAGCTCTGCATAACTGGTTGATGCATGATACAGACGAACACTACTTTGATGTAAGGCAAGCGCAGGATAGGAGGATGGAATATAAACAAAAAAAGACAGTGTTTCATATTCACACGTACGATAGGAGGATGGAATATGTATGAAAAAACAGTAAGCGAAAGGCATTTCAACAAAATTAGAAGAAATGAAAGCTAGGCACCATATGAACATGCAACCAATATCACTCTATCAGGTAAAAAGTGTCCCGTCGTAAGTGCCATTTAAAGAAATTAGAAGCAGTACAAGCTAGAAGACAATGCAAGATGCAACCTACATCACAGTCCCAAGTTAAATGTGTCTTATGGGTAAGTGATCATTGTAGGTATAAGTTGTAAGCTACGCGGGTGCAATTCAACATAATCAGATGCAATACAAACTAGACATCATACGGAAAACGCAACCACATATAACAGTTCCAAGTTAGAGCAAGCACCTGTGATGGTGGAGTAGGGGAGATGTGGTCATCATGTACACGTATGTTCTAGAAACAGGAACACATGTCATATTCACAAGCATTATGTGTAAAGTAAGCAGATGCAATTCAACAAAGTTAGAAGCAATACAAGCTAGACATCATACGCAACATGCAACCACATATAATAGCGCCAAGTTAGAGCAAGCACCTGTGATCGTGGAGTAGGGGAGATGTGATCATCATCTACACAGCTACGTTGACTGTCCAGCCTTGTGTTGTCTTGCGAATCTTGTTGGGAGGATGGTGGAGTAGAATCTGTCGAGGCCCCCTGTTTGAGTTGCTCCAAAGGACCACCATCATCCACTGCCAGACTAATTTCCTTCAGTTGTAATGATTTTGCATTGTGAAGTCAAACCGATAAGAAAAAGGAATAAAATTCGCTCTTCAGAACTCATTCATGCATGATACTGACGAACACTACTCGGATGAAAGGGAAACACATGATGTGAGGATGGAATATGTATGAAAAACAGGATGGCGTGACATATTCACACCTATGATGTGGTAACTAAACAGAAGGCATTTCAACAAATTAGAAGCACTACAAGCTAGACACCATATGAAAGATGCAACCAATATCACTCTGCCAAGTTCAAACTATATGGTGTTTCAACAAATTAGAAGCAGTACATGCTAGAAATCATATGCAAGACACAACCAATATCACAGTGGCGACTTAAAGGTGCCTTATCATAAGTGACTGATGTGGTACATGCAAGAATAGTAGTCTGATGTAAGAACATCGTGTGATCAGATATAGTATGTTCTAGAAATAGCAACATATGTCATATTCATAGGCATTATGTGTAAAGTAAGCAGACGCAATTCAACAAAGTTAGAAGCAATAGTACAAGCTAGACATCATATGCAACATGCAACCACATATAATAGTGGCAAGTTAGAGCAAGCACCTGTGATGGTGGAGTAGGGGAGATGTGCTCATCATCTACACAGCTACATTGACTGTCTAGCCTTGCGTTGTCTTGCGAATCTTGTTGGGAGGATGGCGGAGTAGAATCTGTAGAGAACCTCTGTTTCAATTGCTCGGAAGGACCACCATCATCCAATGCCTTGCCAATTTCCTTCAGCTTTATTGATTTTGCATTGTGAGGTCAAACCGACAAGAAAAAGGAATATAATTCGCTCTTCAGAACTCATTCATGCATGATACTGACGAACACTACTCCGATGAAAGGCAAAGTCATGATACGAGGATGGAATATGTACGAAAAAATGGACGACTTGACAAATTCACACCTATGATGTGGTAACTAAGCAGAAGGCACTTCAACAAATTATAAACACTTCAAACTAGACACCATATGAAAGGTGGAATCAATATCACTCTGCCAAGTTAAAACTGTCTCGTCATAGGTGGCGTTCATAAAACTAGAAGCAATACATGCTAGAAATCATATTCAAGACGCAAACCAATATCACATTGCCAACTTAAAGATGTCCCATCATAAGTGACTGATGCAGGATACACAAGAAGAGTAGTTTCATGTAAGAACATGGTGTGATAGACAGATATAGTATGTACCAAAAACAGGAAAGCGTGTCATATTCACACGTATCATGTGTAAGCTAAGTAGATGCAGTTTACACTAATTAGGATCAACACAAGATAGACACCATATGAAACATGCAACCAGATATCACACTGCCAAGTTAGAGCAAGCACCTTAGATGGTGGAGTAGGGGAGCGGAGACTTGACCTTGTAATGCACTATCAACAAGGAGAATCGGTACATATGCTCTGTTTACGTTGCTGCAGAGGACCACCATCATCGCCTTCCTTACTCTTTTCCTTCCTCTTTCTTGATTTTGCCTTGTCAAGTCAAACCCACAAGAAAAAGGAATAAAATTTGCTCTTCAGAACTCACTGATGCATGATACTGATGAACACTACTTTCATGTAAGGCAGCCGCATGATAGGAGGATGGAATATGTATGAAAAACAGGACGGCGTGACATATTGACATGTATGATGTATAAAGTGTAAACTAAGCACAAGGTGCTTGAACTTGTTAGAATCAATGCAAGCTAGAAACCATATGAAAGATGAAACCAATATCACTCTGCCAAATTAAAAGGGTGCCCTAACAAATGTATTTGACCAAATTAGAAGCAATACATGGCAACATGCTCGAAATAATATGCAATATGCAACGAATAAAGGTGGCTCATCATAAGTGAATGATGCAGGATACAGAAGAGAGGTAGTTTCATGTAAGAACAAGGTTAACACATAGATGTAGTGTGTACCAAAAATATGAAGGCATGTCATATTCATAGGTATAATGTGTAAACTAAGCAGATGCAATTTACCCTAATTAGAAGCATTACAAGCTAGACACCATATGCAACATTCAACCACATATCACACTGCGAAGTTAGAGCAAGCACCTGTGATGGTGGTGTGGGGGAATTGCGGTCATCAACTAGAGAGCTACGTTGACTATTTTCATTTAGCCTTGCTGTTTCTTGAGAATCATGTGGGGAGGATGACACTGCACTCTTTAAAGGAGTGTGGCATCTCACAGTAACCCACTGGGGTGACTGTCTCATCGTAAGTGATTGACGAGGGATACAAAAGAGCATTAGTTTGATGTACGAACATGGTTATTAGACATATGTAGTATGTATCAAAAACAGGAAGGCATGTCATTATCAAAGGTATAATGTGTAAAGTAAGCAGATGCAATTTAACCAAATTGGAAGAAATACAAGCTAGACACCATATGCAACATGCAACCACATTTGACAGCACGAAGTTAAAACAAGCACCTGGGATGGTTGTGTGTGGCAATTGAGATCATCAACTGCAGAGCTACGCTTACTGTCTCCAACTGCTGACACTGCACCCTTTAGAGCGCTGAAACGCTTAGTGCTTATCTTAGAATTGCACTGGAGCGACTTCTGTCTTTTCTTTTCTGCATTCATCAACACTATGTCAGAGTCTGAAATACCCATGCACAAAAAAACAACAGTGTGAGTATGGGTGAAGTGTGTGCACAAATAGTACAGTGTAAAGGTAGCAGATAGCAGGTCAGTGAGAAATAAATGACGGGAGACATATGATAGCTTTATGACATGCATGGCACACTAAATTACTACAGGATTCTATGAAAATAATAGTCGACTGAAAACAAATAGGTCAGTCCATTTTTCTGCACCGTCCGATGTACAAAGAATGGGCAGATCGCCTTCATCTACCTCCAGCCAGTCAGTGCTGACGATCTTCCTCGAAATGCCAATGACCACTGGCCCAGTACCCTGCCTACACCGTCCCCTCGACCTCACCACACCACCATGCTTGGCACCGCCCCTGGCCATCCATTCAAGCCCCGCCGACCTCCAGATGTGGTGGCCGTCTGTCGGCGGCGGGGAACCAGATCCGAGGCGGCGAACGACCACTGACCCATCTTCTTGTAGTTCACTAGAAATGAGAAGTTGTGGAGGATGGTGGAGCCTTGGACGAACCCATGGCCAAGTTGTTGAGTGTGGTGCGGTGGCCGTCTGTCGGCGGCGGGGAACCAGATCCGAGGCGGCGAACGACGGCGTAGCGGGAACAGCTCCGGTGTGGTGGATGGTTGAGACAGTGGAGCGGTAGCAATGAGGCGCATTGCGGCGTGGTCGGAGTGGTTCTGGTACGGCGCACGTCGGCGTCGGCATCGTGGAGGCAGCTCTACCTCGGCTTCAGCTGGTAAGTCCTTGAGGGCATTGCGGTTGCGGTTGCGTTGGACGACGACATCGGGGTACCGACTCCGGCGTGATGGAGGAGGGCGGCGGTGGATTGGGCGCTATGGGGTGGAGGACGGAGGAGGTTGGGGTTTCGCGGCTGGTGGAGAGGGCGTTTTGGCGCCCACAGAGTATGAATGGTGAAACGGAGGGAGGCGGGGAACTAAGGGGGAACAATGTTTCGGTTTGGGATGCGCTTGTTTGAAATTTGGGGAAAGTTACAAACTTTGCCCCCATCTAAAATTTTGGACATATTGCGGGTTGGGGGTAGGACAGTAATCTCGGTGTCCCAAATCTGGGCGGGATAGATTTTGGCCGAGCGCATGGGTGTTTAGGCACCCATGTCATATGAATGCTTCTTGGAGGCGGTTGAGACTGGCGTCATGGTGAAGTTACAAACCTACCCCGGTTTAGACCTTTGGACATTGGGCCGATAGACTACACGAGCCAGAGTCAGGAGAGTAATTTCCTACCACCAAATATTAGTCTCGCGCGGTTTCGGGTGACCAGAGGCCTATTTGGCGCTTCGTTCAATATTTGGGAGCAGAAGCATTAACATTTTCGGTTCTCTTGAATTGAACTTTCAGGATTTGTCAAACTTCACAAATCTTTACTCTTGAAAATCCTAAAGCTACAATTATTTTGGAATGGAGGGGGTACATTTGAATATACATTGTACACGAGTATATATTAAAAAATATGCAACTTACCTCAATTCATGCATGGTTCCAGATATAATCTCCTTGGTTGCAAAAAAAAGTTAGACATGCATATGAATATATATATAACATGTTCAAACGCACAAGAAAGATTGATGCCCCCTTTTACATCCGATTTACAAATGCCATTATCTCGGATTCAAATAGATGAATGCACTTCCTATGAATTCGAATCTTTGAAACCCCCTTTATGTTGAATTCGACATGTATTCTATTTCGCAGCTAGCAATTTGGAATGTATCCATGCAAGTGATAGATGCATAGAGTGCTTCACACTAACAACATGGAGTGCACTAATTAATGTTTATATATGAATTGCAAAAGCATCCACTGCCTGTATTTCAAACCACTCTCACTCTATGGATCGATAATATGAAATAAACACATGCACATGCTAGAATTCAATAGAGTATGGGTGTCTGATAGACCGATTTTCGTCCATACGCAATTTGCAAAATTCATGATCTCATCCAAAAATAATAATGCCATTTATATTTTAATTTAATGCGTAGAACCACCTTTTACAAGTAGATGCACTATGCCTCGGCCCGTTCTCACAAACGCGCTATATATCTCTCTATCTACCGCATTAGTGCACACACTTTATATGCATCGGCATTTCTCTTTCACACATGCTCACAATCTCTCTCGGGGTGTCAGGGAGTCTCACGCACATGCTCTCTTTGTATCTCTCTCTCTCTCTCTCTCTTTCTGACTACTATGTACCACTCTTTTCACTAATCTCAGTTGGAAAACACTATTTGTCTCACATGCATACACACACACACACGGTCTCTACTAGCACTCTATACGCACATATATGTTCCTACGTGTCTCCCGCACGCACATTATCTTTAGGCCTCTCTCACACACATTGCCCCCCCAGACACACCTCTCTCTTAGTAGTTGGCAGATATGATTCCATCATATCATTCGGTAGGATATCCCTGACTGTTAGGCTGGATGGTAATACGAGGCAAAGTTTTACCCTAGTTTGGACCCTTGCAGTTGAGGAAAAAGCCTACTCCTGGTACTGTATATTAGTGATAGGGGTGTGTACAAGTACACGTGAATACCAGGCATTGTGCGTGTGTGTATACTATCGACGAACTAGCCCCCAAGCTTCTATAACATACTGACAGCCTAGGGTTACAAATCATATATAGTCGGCTTATCACCAGTGGGGATAGAGTCCTCCGCGACTCTGGTAGCTAGCTTCGTGTTGTATGCCGAGTCCCTCCACATGGATCTTCGTATAACGCGTCTCGGTCCAACCTATGTGGCGCAGGATGGAACCGACCCATGAGTCCTCATGTTGACCCACCACAACTAGAAATGATGTGCCCACCACACCACACACGCAATCGGCCACTAAGAAAATAAGCATATACAATAGTACAATGTTATACATGAAAGTTAATTGCATGGTGCATCCAAAAATATTTGTTCTGCGTTGTGAATGTTTATATATTCTCCTAAAATATTAGTCACGGGAAAGAGAAACGAAGGGCATATCTCTCCTTGTCTCCACGGGACACCCCCTCTTTCTACACCACTTTCACGTACGCACACAAACTATCTCTCGGCCCTCTAAAAGTATGCATGCCCACGACACATTCACACGTGACAGTCACTGTATTTCAAGCTAAGGCACTATACAGTCACCGGACTTCAGAATATGCTCATTACGGTCACCATATACATTCTCGTGGTGATCATACGGTATCTAGCTCACGATACGTCTCCGTATTTTCTTGATGACACTAATAGACTTTGCATTTGATACGTGCTCCGTATTTTGTTGACGACACTTACGGTCATTGTATTTGAAGTGAAGCCACGATATGGTCACTGGACTTCAGAATAAGCTCATCACGGTCACCACATACATTTTGTCGTGCTAACCAACATGTGGTTGGATGGTTAGGAGGATAGTGTTTTCTTGAGCCCGCCAGGGTTAAAGTCCTGGTGCTCGCATTTATCCTGGGTTAATTTTAGTATTTTCCGGCGATGTGCATTCAATGGCAGGAGACGTTCCACTCGACTACGAGGCACCTATGGTGACTTCACAAAATCTCAAGATCATATGCTGGCTCACTCTCTCGAAGGTGCTCATAGGGGTAGGGTCTGCGTGTGTGCACTTATAGCGGTGAGTGCTTGTGCATATATATGAGCCCTTGCATTTGTACCATGTTAAAAAAATACATGTCATGATTATATGGTCACTGGCTCACCCGTACAACTCCGTATTTTGTTGATGACACAATCAATTGACAAGTCAAACGTTCCATGTGGCGCAACTAGTATTGCACCATAGGGCGCGTAACCATGGGGCCCACCTGTCAGCCCGTATATGAAAGAAAGAAATGGTAGTTTGAGTCTGTACTATGTTAATCAAATACATTTTAGGGTGATCATACGGTCACTGGCTCACCATACAGCTCTGTAATTTGTTGATGACACGATCAATTGACCAGTCAAACGGTCCAGATTCAGCAGCGCACATTACCATAGGGCCCACCCGTCAGCGCGTATATGAAGGTTAGAAATGGTAATAAATTAGTGGTCGGTGGGTACTCGAAGTCGTGAGACCTTTGGTTGGCAGTCCCCAATGGTGGGGGACGCGTTGATTGGGCGGTGGGGTGGGGATCGCCGGAGAAAAATCTCGGCGCGGGGGGGCTAGAGGGATGGCCGGTGCGGCGGCGGACCGGCGGTGGGGGGTGGTTTCGGGGCGGGCGGGGCGGCATGGCGGCGCGGGCCGGCCACGGGCGGCAAGGGCCGGCGGTTCGGCCGGTGGTGGTTGGCGGCTCAGGGGGTGGAGTTTGACGATAAACCGCAGGTCCTTGATTTCATCTCCAACGGCTGGAAAATCTAATGACCAGAGATGAAAAAGTCAGTCGACTGACGTGTAGCCTCACCTCGCACGTACACATGCACGCACGCAAGACACGGATGCATGCAGGCGTGCAACACTGACACGTACACATGCACTCACGAACACACACACGTACACACACATGCATGCAACAGTGAAACGTACCCTTGCACGCACGCAACACTCGCACACCTGCATGCACACAACACACAACGCAAGACACACGCTCAACCTATACGTGCATGCACCCTTTGTTAAGGACATGGATTGTTACAGGTATTAATCAATCTTATCTATTATAAGCAGAACATTGATGTTTGCAGCGGTCTTTATGAATCACAACGTATCGAACGGGCTATCAACATAGTAGGCTTATCTACATGTAAAGGATGACATCACACTCAATGAACAATCATCGGTTTATGAAATGCCCGCTACTGAACGCCCTAGCCCCCCAAATGTTCCTCTGTTGTGCGCTGCCCGTGTTGGGTCACTGACATGCATGCCATGTACCCAAAGAGCCCACATGTCAGTGGCAGAATGACGCGGTGTCCTACGTCAGAGTCGAGGGTGCCACTCGCTGCATGCCCAGCTGAACACGCCTCCTTGCCGCATTCAAACACCTCCATGAAACCCGCCCGTGTGGAAGCCTAGAAACCCACTCTGGACACACGTCCGGCATTAAACGCAACGCCGGCCGAGCTCCTCCCGTCCGCCGTCTATTTAATCTCCTATTTAAACAAGGCCAAACACCAGCCAAGAATTGCACACCTCCGCCGCTCCCATATCTCCTCCTTCAGCATTTTGTCCACTCTTACAATGGCTTACGAAGAGTAGTTATTCCACACAAGCCATTTGTCTAGGTTTTTATCTCTCAC
Organism: Triticum aestivum; assembly: GCF_018294505.1. Classification (NCBI taxonomy): domain Eukaryota; kingdom Viridiplantae; phylum Streptophyta; class Magnoliopsida; order Poales; family Poaceae; genus Triticum; species Triticum aestivum. The sequence continues at coordinate 526,868,703 of NC_057797.1, forward strand.
ACACACCCACGTAGGTGGGGGACGTGCACGAAGAGAAGAGGTGCACGCACGGTGCACGTACTCCCGTCTCTTTCCCAACCACACCCGCACGGGTACACGGTGGAGCTCATTTCTGTATGAAAAGGCAGCCCACGTGGTAATTTGACCGTGTACTGGTTGTCCACTTGGTGGAGGGAGGATCGTCTACCATGGGTGAACAAACAAATTGCGACTTGACGTGTTATGTTAAAAAAAGAGGCAAACCATGTGGGCCTACCTTAGAGGCAAGGCTCTATACACTGGAGTACTTTTGATGTGTCTCGTCAACTCGCAGAACGAGGACAAGCTTGCTTAGTACGCCGTCTCCCCCACCCACGGGCACGGTGGCTCGCAGGATGATGTGAAGCTTGCTTACTAGTAGTAGTACTGTATGCCTTATGCTCGCTCCCTCACCCACGCGCGTGGTGGCTCGCATGACGAGGAGAAAATTTTACTACTCCCTCAGTTTACTCCTCGTCCCTACTACCTTGGTTAGAGAGATTATCATAATGTTTGGAATATATATGTCCTTTAGTACTCCCTCCATTTACTGATACAAGGCCACTATAAAAAAATACATTTTGCATCTATACATGGCCACAAATAGTAATCGAGACAAAAGTTACGACTCCCTCCTTTCCAGTTTATGGCTCAATTTTAAAATCTCTCCAACCAAGGTAGACGGTGAGTGGTCGAATTAATTTTGTACTCCTAGTTTTCACAAGTAATTAGTATGCTCGTTTTTCTCAAGAAGTTATGTTTACCAAGGCATTAATTAGAACGAATGCATGAATGACCACTAAATTTCCATGAACTTCTACATGCATTGGTGAGTTTTCTCTTGACACTACTTGCATCGGGTGATCTAACGCACCTCGAAATCCAACATGTGATGTTACTACTAGTAGTAGTAGAATTGAGACTTATAAAACAGAAAACCGAATGTTTTTTAGATGAGCCCTATAAACCCTAGCGGGTACGTACTCCGTAAAATCAGATTTTCCCAAAACTAAGTCGCTCAACCTTTATTTGCTTGTTTCCCTTCATGCCTCCTTGCCTCGAACAGACTATGCCAAACTCCCCTGCCTACCGTGCGGGAAAAGACCCGCCCTCGCCTTTTTTAGTCCGGGTTTGTATCGTTGGATCACGCGAAGCAACCAAAACCCAAGCCGTGTCTTGTACTCCTCCATCAAGGCTCGCTTTCATGAATTATGTACTTCCTGTCGCCGACATGTGGGACATATAGCAATCGGGTCGACGTGTCAAGCACCAAATAACAGTGCAGAATAGCAGGGGGACGCACCCCAGTTGTACCGCCCCAGTAGTAGTAGTAATGAGCAATGAGATGTCAAATCACAATGCCGCACCTTCCCAGACAGACGAAGCAACCATTATTTCACACTTTGGTTCGCCATCTCAAACCACGTAGTATTGCTTCTGCCTCAAGAGGGACGCGCGTATCGCCTTGGTACATCATGACACATGGGACCGCATGACAGGCCATGCTCCCCCGCCGATCGCTTGGTAAAATCACCTCATTTTTACTACTATACTTCCTCCGTATCGGTTTACACGTCGTTCTAGGTTGAGAATTTAACTAGCTATATATGTGATGAACAATATATGTTTAGAAACTACATTTTCTTAATAATCCAATGATATACTTTTTGTGACATAGTAACTCATATTTAGTTAGTCAAATGGATGACCTAGAACTACGTGCACGCCCTATAAACCGAGACGCCTAAAAAAACCGAGACGCCCTATAAACGACGGAGAGGGTAGTTCAGTACGTATCTTTTTAGATCAACATAGTCGGGATTCACCAAGGAGCAAAACCAAGTGGTAGGCTGCACCTGTCGTGTTGGCGTAGCAACTCAAGCAGGGTCAGTCCGCACACGAAATGGCGACACACTTAACAGGACCCCTTTGGCCGACATGTGGCTCATCCACCTTCTCCCACGTGCGATGCACCAAATTACAGTTCAGAGCAGTGGTTGGAATTGGAGGCACCCCGGTCATAGTGCCGTAGTAGTAGAAAATGAGCGATGAGGGGTCAAATCACAAAGCCCCACCTTTCCCGCATTAAGCTGGACGGACGAACGCAACCATCATTTCACTCTAGGGTGCAAGAGCATAAAGAAAAGAGAAAACCAATGATGTGTGCGGTAGCTACCTAGGGCACCCTAGGGTAGGGGTCTCCAGTACAGATCATTTTTTTAAAGCGCCTCCACTACAAATCGGCTTCTCCCTCGTCCTCTTGAAGAAAACCAATGATGCGTGCGGCGGTAGGGTTTGTAGGGGTACTACTACAGAGTGCGGGGCCATGTCATAGTAAACGGGAGAGGGATTGAGTTCGAGTCGACGCCTTAAATATGTGTGGGCCGCTTGGTTTTTGGGGAACGAGGCAGCATTTTGGGTTCGGGGACCTGTGGAGATATAGTACATACAAAAATTGTGGATGTAGGTTTGACCGAAAGGCAATGATGCATGGGCCCTGCATTTTGATATACCTGGGGCCACGTGAAATTTGCTACTCTACTCAAAACTAGTAAGGTACACATGCATTGAACGCATGAGATTTCGAAACCAAATTATGAATAAATACACACTATAGCATGTAAAGCTTTGAGTCATATATGCATGATGTAGATGTTCGTTTAGTTCTTATAGTTCATCTCATTCGGAATCAATTAGTTTTATAAAAATGTTAAGATTCATGGGGTTGTGCATTGTAAATCATAAAGTAAAAAACAAATAATGGCAATTCATTTAGAAAAAAATCAATTATGATACGGAAGATTCTAGAACAAAGGAGAAGTGCTTGTGTTTTGAGGTTTGTGCATTATGCTTAAGTTTAACCATGGAGTCTTCTAAATTGTACATGTGGCAGATCTGGTGGAATGTTGATGATATCCAATGGCCAGTAGTGCTTGGATTTTCCATCTCTGCACTGTCAGATTAGCTTCATCCACCGACCATCTTTCAAAGTTATTCGCACACTATATAGTTCTTGTGCCATAGTTGCATGTCTTGGAAAAAAGCTACTAGTGGGTTGTACTAGCTATTTGGGAACGGAAGATGTATACATGGAAGTTGTAGGGAAAGAGATGACATGGAGTATCTCAATCCCTATGAGTAGGGATTGGAAAAGAGATGTCATTTGGTTCACATCATAGGAACTTTTCTATTGAATCTAGAGATGACATGTATCTCAATTCCTATGAGGAGGTATTAGAAAAGAGATGTAATTTGGTTCATATCATAGGAACTTTTCTATTGAATATACGCTAATGTTTATTTTCCTTTGAAATTATGGGAGTATAGGAATCCATTCATATGAACCAAGTGGCTCTAAAGCTATAGAAATGATATCATGTTTATTTCCTTTGAAATGTGGAGTATATGAATCTATTCCTATGAACCAATTGGCTCTAAAGGAAAAAATCCTATAAAAATCATATCATATAGAGTTCCTATGATATTCCTCCACACCAAAGGATGGTTGAAATTGCTACATGTGATACGATGGTCTTTCTTTGTAGACTCCTCCCCCATCTTTATAGTTACCTCTCGGAGATGAATGAAATGATATGTACAGGGTATTCTACATGTGCAATTTGGTACACGAAAACTGGGTAAAAAGTTTGCGAGGTTCGAATTTTCAATAAAGCTATATGCACTGCATTTTGGAAAGGAGGGAGCATACAACAGTTGCTAACACTCACGTGGAAGATTTGTGTGTAGGAGGAGTGGCTGTTCTGTTAAATGACATGGCGAAACTGACACTGTTGGATGCCGATCTAACTGTTCTTACAGCATTCGTCGGGAAAAGGCTTGTGGCGAACGTTTGTCGGATAATGATTTACGGACACATGCATTTCATTGATACGTGCCCCCCTCTCTCTCATGCACACGCACCCTCACGAGTCACGACTCTTCCGAGTCCTCTCGCACCCACCGTCTATCTGCAAGTAGATATCACGCACATATATGCTCTTCACACCCTACCCTCAGAACTTCTAAAAAACAAAAGACGTATCGCACATTTTATTCTAGCTCACACGTCACACACTTATACTATTACTCTTGTGGCGAACGTTCTTTGGGCATAGTATATTGTACTCTCACGAAGAGAAGCGGTGCACGCACGCACTAGTTCTCTCACACCCACTCGCGGGTACACGTAGGAGCGCATTTTTTTGAAGCTGGTACAACAAAATCACTCCCCTATATATATATGAGCCTTAGCACTTGCTTAACTAGGAGCCTTAGCACTTGCCTAACTAGGGTTCCTCTCGTTCACTCTCTCATGCTCTCCAGATCTAAGCAAGACATAGGTGGCCACACTCTCTCTCAGCTCACGGCTGGTCACAAATCCGTCCGGACAACCTCGACCGGGGCAGGTCGTGTAGGTGCATCGTTCACGCTGTCATCAGCGGCGAGGGAGGAGACCAACGACTGCCCGCGTGTCCCGATCGGCGGCCGTGCCGTTGTCTCTGAGAGAGCGCCAGCTCGGGAGGGCCTCCGACCCCTTCTTCCTCCCAACGGTATTGTGGCCAAGATGTGGCCTCCTGACACCGTATTTGCCACATGCCGACGACCCTCAGGAATATATTCCTTCGAAACCTGCCTTGCTCTACTACCCCAGCTCCCCACTTGGCTTCACGTGGATCTTTTTCTACTTCCGTCCGCTGTTCCAAAGCCACCTAGACTTTTACTATTATTAGAGGTAAAGCTAGTTCATAAAGTCGACTCTAAGAGTTGGTTCAAATAGGGAAGAAAGTGGGAAAGCTGTAGCATGAATCTAGGACTTAGTTCTAAGAGGAAACGGGGGAAAGTAGTAGATACTGGCTACCCAACCGGTCTCTTGGTTGAAAAGACGAAGAAAGCATGGTGGATGGCGAAGGGTGGGGAAGTGGACCTATCTCTTGGTTGAAAAAGGAAAGAAAGTGACGGGTGTTGGGGGACAACACAAATGAGAATGAGCAAGTCTAGATTTCTTGTGCTCACATAGGAAATTGTCGCCCAGGAGATAAAAAAATGGGACAAATGCAGACATGCTGCTTGAGTGTTTGCCGCTCTCGGCAACCACATCTGCCTCACCACTTTATGCCCCTGCTTTCCCTATGCCCATATCGCTACCGTTAATGTAAAATCACATGAAGCATTAAACAATGCCACCTAATGTCACTATAAGTAATGGTATAGTGCCGTCGATAAATTGAAGCAATGCCACCACCATTTTATGAAGTGCTTCCGTCTTGCTTTATTTCCCATGAATTGTGTTTTTGCATTTACACTTAAATCTCACACCACTAATATTGCTTCATCCTAGTGGAACTGCACAAATTTGATTGCACATTTACTGGCCATGTGCTACTCTCATGACAGTAATACTAATGCTATTGTTCTGCATGTTAATCTAGTGGCAGTGTTGATGTGATGTGATGCTACTTACTTAAGGACACTTTCATACTATCAATCTAGTGCCAATTATAACACAATAGATGCTGCTGTTAATCATACGCCACTGCAAATATCTGTCATTGTTTAAATAACCGTATTTCGTATTTGCGCAAACAGGGATGCTTGTCTCCATATCGTTTTGGGATGTCTGTCTCCGTATCGTTTCTATCCGCGCAATCGAAAGCACACACGTCAGTTTTAGTAGAACTGCACAAAATGAGATGGCTATCCCTCGTTGTCGTCGTCTAACCACCCGTCTTCTAGGTATTCCTACATTGGTAGTTACTAGGTAGAATGACCAACGTAATATAAAAGAAGTTGATTCGTACGTTTTACTTCCTGATTACCGTGTAGGGACAAGCGAAAATAACTGCATCCTAGTCCGAAATGCACTTTCTACTAGTTCATCCATGGACCGAGGACTAGCTAGCACGGCTGCACACGGTTTTTTGGACAGGTGCGCGGACAAGAGGCATTGTGGTCTGCTTATTTCTGCAAATAGCGGTGCTTAAATTTAGTGGAATGCACAAGAATTTCACCTAGTCAGTACACTACATGGTTCAGTTCAGCATTCCAGCTAAGAGCACAATTATAATTGGTTATTCTGGAATGAGAGAACCTAACCTTGGATGGTGGCAACAAGAAAAAACCAGAGTGAACTCCAGGAAATTTAAGCCTGCCGGGAGGCCCTTTGCTCAGAGAGGCCTTGCTTGTTTTTTTCCTGATTTGTAAACCTTCTCACAACTTTGTCTTTTGTTGTGAATTATTATATGTTTGTTATGTTCTATGAATCATTGAGATGTATAAAATTGCTTAACTTATGCTTTTCAAGTTTTTTATGAAGCCGAGTTTAATGTGAGTGTTCCACATGAACACTGGACTAGCATGTGAACATTTGGAATTTACATTGTGGCCTCAGTTAACTGCATGAACCACTGTAACAAGATACATAGTTGCTTATATGTCAGACATCAGATTGTTGATTGTTAGCTAGTCGATAGCCTAGTGTTGAAGCAAGCTGAGCCAATGTGACGTGTTTTGCACAACTGCTTACAAGTGGGGTAGCACTAACAGTGTTTACAAGTACTTATGTATACGTCGGCGCACAGTTCTTGAACAAGTACTCTATTTCATCAAAACACACACTGCTCGTATGATAAACCGCGACAACTTATGTCTTACCATGCCATATTCATGAAAAAACTAGTGAGGACGAATCTGTTTCGACAACAATTACGATGATTCTCACATGATTCATGGCACACAAAAGTAGCAGCGGTTCCCATAAACGGATTCAAACAGAGTACTAGCCCCAGAGGGCTCGATAACAGGCAAGGTTCGGATAATTAGACACAATCCAAACTACTATTAAACACTAGTTGGGGCAACTATTTCATGCCTCGATCTAATTTGGGCTGGACACAAGACGGACCTTGCCATGAACATCATCGAGGACGTCGGGCGGTAGCTCAATCCTGTGAACCTTCATGAATACAACCTTGTGGCTTGCTACTCATAAACTTGTTTGTGGAGGCATGCAACGTCATCTTCCTGCCTAAGCTTGACAAGAATAGTATGCCTCACAAACGAAGGAGTAGCTTTGAACTTCTTGTGCTTCAGTACACCCTGGACAACATGCCTGACAACAGTGAGGCTAGAATACAACTCTTCATTGGTATAAGCGCAAATGGCTTCCAGGATCCAACAGCCTAAAAACTTTGTTTTCCCAGTGCGTATATTCAGGTCATCCGCCTGATAGCGAGTGACATGTACAACCACACAATCCTTGTCTGCATCAGGGCTCTAATTGAAACAGAAACAAATTCTGAATTACTTTCCAGTATAAGAAACACAAGTTATTTAAACCACTATGTATAGCATGGCATCGAAGCTAATAAAATTTTGCATTATTCATCACCACATACTTAGATGAAAAACCACAATCGAGATCAGCAAAGATGAAAATCACCTTGGGCAGCTCAGCTGGGGGGGGGGGGGACACATCCTCGAAGGGGGAAAACTGCTCCTGCAGTGCCACGGGGGCTGTAACCTCAAACAGGGCGTTGACCATCTCAGTGGTGGCCGTGAGTGTATCTGGGGTCGGCTCGGTGGCTGCCTCCATCTTCTTGGAGCTCTCTGTCTAGTGGGGATCAGCCTCCCACATCTGCTCCAATATCGGCAGATCTTTGCCTGGTTCTCCTTGGTCCATCATGAAACTGACGAATACTAGGAGACCACTGAAAGGAAAACACAATCGCAATGACTATGAAACAAAAGAGAGAGTGAGGATCAGTTACTGCTTTGCAAAAGTTCTTTTTTTTCTCTGAACGAAAATATACCAACATAATAGATCTGCTTACCTTCCCTTCGTTGGGAGATAAGAACAGTAGCAGATGCGAGTGTTGCCTTTCTTGAAGATGGTGAGGGAGAAGGGGATTCAGCGAAGAGTGAAATGATGGTTGCTTCGTCCGTCAAAATTAGACGGCGGGGAGGTGGGGTTTTGTGATACGACGGCTCGTTACTGCCACACTACGACCGTGGTGACTCTCCGCCTGCATACTGCCTTCTAATTTGGTGGATGCCATTTGGGCCTGCGTGCTGCATGGCCCGCATGTCGGTGAGCAAAAGTATAACTACATTCAGTAGAGGGAGACGTTTCGATGACATAGGAGGAGCCAGAAGCGGTATTGTATCCATTGTACTAGTAGTAATTGTTTTTCTGGGTAGCTGTAGAGTGTCTCCACTGTACTAGTAGTAATTGTTTCTCTCGGCCCAAGACAAAACAGCCCATCCACCCTAGTAAATAGTAAAATCAATTCAGAAGTCCATATATTTACTAAATGAGAGGCGCTACCCACACCCAGCACACGCCCCCCCCCCGAAAAAAACCTAGGTGTTCTTCTTCCTCCTCACTCCCACCCACCTCACGTCAGCTTGCTCCACTCATACTCCCAAATTCCTCACCTCACTCCTACAGAAAACCCCAGCTCCCCTTCTTCCTCACTACTACAGAAAAACCCCAGCTCCCCTTCTTCTTCACTCGCACTACAACTAGGCTCGTTATTCGTTACTCTCCTCAAATCCGTGAATGCGACGCCCTCGAGGAAAATGGAGTCGGCTGACCTCAGCGCCAAGAAGATGAGGCTCCCGCCAGCGGTGATGCCTGTTGTAGATCCCGCACCCAGCAGCGTGAGGAGAACCGGCGACCCTGCCCCCACCGGATCCCAGGAACCCGTAGAATCTAGGGTGGACCGCATCAGCGATCTCCTGGACGCCGTCCTTAGGGAGATCATCTTGCTTCTCCCCACCAAGGATTGCTGCCACACCCAAGTCCTCTCAATTTGGTGGTGCCCTCTATGGCATGCCGTGCCCCTTAAACTCGACCGTCGTTAGCTATCTCTCTTCAATGATTTTGAAATCCCCAGAGCTATCATCTCCTCGCACCAGGGCTTCGTTCAAAGCCTCTGCATCCCATCGTGCTACCTGAGCAAGCATACCATGCCCTGCACGATGGACGCCTGGCTGAAATCCCCTGAATTCACAGAACTACAACTGCTTGAGTTCTACTATTCCCCTAGAAATCACATACCACATACCGAACACCATGAACTTGTGCCCTCAGTACCGATGTCCATCTCGGGGTTTTCGTCCTCTCTCCACACCGCCACCTTTGCGCAGTGCTACCTACCAGACAATCTAGTACTAAACCTTCGACTCCCATTTCTCAAGAAACTTTCACTTGTGCGAGTTCGTATATCGAAGGCCCCATTGCACAGCATCATCCACTCCATTTGCCCTGCCTTGGAGTGCTTGCTGCTTGTTTTCACAGTTAGAATCGGTTGTCTCCAAATAAAGTCGCCTAACCTTGTAAGAATTGGAATTTCTTTTAATGGAAGGTAGCTCATCATCCAACATGCCCCTTCACTTCAAAGGTTGATCCTTGATTCTAGCTATTCACCGTTGCAAATAACCGTCCTCTTTGCGCCTAAACTGGAGACCTTGGGTGTAATACATGATCTCTGTGCTCATTTCAATATGGTGTTTGGCTCCACAGTTCTTACGGTACTTTATATCATCTGCACTTGTAACCATAAGCTGCATTTTAAATTTCTGCGCATAAGTTATATGTCATCTTGGAGTACACATTTTGTACTAATTTTATGTTCTATGCTCAATGAAGAGTTTCTCCATGGATGGCCTATCAATGGTGCTGGATTCTGTCAAGATCTTATATATCCAAATGAATAGTTTTGATCAGAACAAGATTATTGGCTTGCTGCAATGATTTCCATGTCTGGAGAAGTTGTATATAAAGGTGATAGTTTCACGCACATTGGAAGCCCGCATATAGTGTACTAGAATTAACCGTTCAGCTGTTGCTCTTTCGACACTCTTTTTTTAGACCTTAACTGTTTTCAATCTTCATGTCTATTTAGGCAACATGACGGGGTAAGAAAGTTATAACCAATCGGTAGATTCGTAAGCATCGGGATTTTCTCACTTCTCATGAGATTTGATTGAAGACAATGACGCTAGAATGATATGTAGCCAACCGTGCAAACACTAGATTTGTCACATTCTTCTTGCTGAATGCGAGGTTAATATTGTCCATCGGGCTTAAGTTTATCAGCAGCATGGTTTTGACGGATGGGTATGTGGAAGAGCAAAAAAAGGAGTTTTAGGTGGGCAGAAGAGCTTCTGAACGTGCCGGGCTTCTATTTACAACATATTGTGGTCATAATCCAGTAAATTTTACGACCCAGGATGTTCATTCTATGGACCTGACCGATCCATTTGACTGTGACTGTCGAAAACAGTGCTGGAGTTAGATGTTGTTGCCCTTTTCAACCTGGTTTTTTTTGTAAACCTGATGAACAATTAACCCTCGTGCTTTTGTACAGTTTGTAAGCTGGAGTTAGATGTTCTTGCCCTTTTCAACTCGACTGTGACTGTCATATTTTCTTTGAAGTAAGGAAAATGGCTTGCCAGTCGTTCAATTTAGAGTGAAATATTGTAACAACTATCAAATCCCAACCAAGGGAAATAACATCACTCTCGCCGGCTGCTTGAGCTCACTGTGCATTACAGAAGCCAAGTGATTAGCCCCCACCAGCACCCACAAACTTATTTCGAACTAGCACATCAAATGGGCTGTAAATTTACATAGGAAAGGTTGCATGACCGTGGCGGATTTGGATTCTGACAATTGGGACCCGCGAGGAAATAGCCTATTCAAGGTGGTGTCGACTGCTACCTCTTTTATCACTGCGTTGGTTTTCCCCAAAGAGGAAGGGATGGTGCAGCAAAGTAGCATAAGTATTTCCCTCAGTTTTTGAGAACCAAGGTATCAATCCAGTAGGAGGCTATGCGCGAGTCCCTCGTACCTGCACAAAACAAATAAATCCTCGCAACCAATACAAATAGGGGTTGTCAATCCCTATAGGGCCACTTACGAGAGTGAGATATGATAAGATAATATTTTTGGTATTTTTATGATAAAGATGCAAAGTAAAATAAAGGCAAAGTAAATAGAAAAGTAAATAACTAAGTAGTAGGAGATTGATATGATAAAGATAGACCCGGGGGCCATAGGTTTCACTAGTGGCTTCTCTCGAGAGCATAAGTATTCTACGATGGGTGAACAAATTACTGTTGAGCAATTGACAGAATTGAGCATAGTTATGAGAATATCTAGGTAAGATCATGTATATAGGCATCACGTCCAAGACAAGTAGACCGACTCCTGCCTGCATCTACTACTATTACTCCACTCATCGACCGCTATCCAACATGCATCTAGAGTATTAAGTTAAAAACAGAGTGACGCCTTAAGCAAGATGACATGATGTAGAGGGATAGACTCATGCAATATGAAGAAAATGTGCTGCCCTTACTGTCACCGGGAAAGGACACCGCAAGATTGAACCGAAAGCTAAGCACTTCTCCCATTGCAAGAAAGATCAATCTAGTAGGCCAAACCAAACTGATAATTCGAAGAGACTTGCAAAGATAACCAATCATACATAAATGAATTCAGAGAAGATTCAAATATTATTCATAGATAGACTTGATCATAAAACCACAATTCATCGATCTCAACAAACACACTGCAAAAAGAAGATTACATCAAATAGATCTCCACAATAGAGGGGGAGAACATTGTATTGAGATCTAAAAAGAGAGAAGAAGCCATCTAGCTACTAACTATGGACCCGTAGGTCTGAGCTAAACTACTCACACTTCATTAGAGGGGCTATGGTGTTGATGTAGAAGCCCTACGTGATCGATGCCCCCTCCGGCGGAGCTCCGGAACAGGCCCCAAGATGGGATCTCGTGGATACAGAAAGTTACGGCGGTGGAATTAGGGTTTTGGCTCTTGTTCTGATCGTTTGGGGGTACATGGATATATACAGGAGGAAGAAGTACGTCGGTGGAGCAACAGGGGCTCCACGAGGGTGGAGGGTGCACCTGGGGGGGTAGGCGCGCCCCCTACCTCGTGGGCTCCTGTTACGTGGCTTGACGTAGGGTCCAAGTCTCCTGAGTTGTATTCGATGAGAAAATCACATTCCCGAAGGTTTGATTCCGTTTGGACTCCATTTGATATTCCTTTTCTTCGAAACCCTAAAACAGGCAAAAAACAACAATTCTGGGTTGGGCCTCCGGTTAATAGGTTAGTCCCAAAAATAATATAAAAGTAGATAATAAAGCCCAATAATGTCCAAAACAATAGATAATATAGCATGGAGCAATAAAAAAGTATAGATACGTTGGAGACGTATCAAGCATCCCCAAGCTTAATTCCTACTCGTCCTCGAGTAGGTAAATGATAAAAACAGAATTTTTGATGCGGAGTGCTACTTGGCATAATTTTAATGTAATTCTTCTTAATTGTGGTATGAATATTCAGATCCGAAAGATTCAGACAAAAGTTCATATTGACATAAAAATGATAATACTTCAAGCATACTAACTAAGCAATTATGTCTTCTCAAAATAACATGGCCAAAGAAAGTTCATCCCTAGAAAATCATATGGTCTAGTCATGCTTCATTTTTGTCACACAAGAATGCTATCATCATGCACAACCCTGATAACAAGCCAAGCAATTGTTTCATACTTTAGTAATCTCAAACATATAAACTTTCACGCAATATATGAGCGCGAGCCATGGACATAACACTATAGGTGGAATATAATATAATGAGGGGGTTATGTGGAGAAGACAAAAAAGGAGAAAGTCTCACATCAATGAGGCTAATCAATGGGCTATGGAGATGCCCACTGATTGATGTTAATGCAAGGAGTAGGGATTGCCATGCAATGGATGCACTAGAGCTATAAATGTATGAAAGCTCAACAAAAGAAACTAGTGGGTGTGCATACAACTTGCTTGCTCACGAAGACCTAGGGCACTTGAGGAGGCCCATTGTTGGAATATACAAGCCAAGTTCTAGAATGAAAAATTCCCACTAGTATATGAAAGTGATAACATGAGAGACTCACTACTATGGAGATCATGGTGCTACTTTGAAGCACAAGTGTGGCAAAGGATAATAACATTGTCCCTTCTCTCTTTTTCTCTCATTTTTTGGGCCTTCTCTTTTTTATGGCCTTCTCTTTTTCTTATGGCCTTTCTTTATATATATATATATTCCTCACTTGGGACAATGCTCTAGAAAATGATGATAATCACACTTCTATTTATTTACAACTCAATGATTACAACTCGATACTAGAACAAAGATGACTCTATATGAATGCCTCCGGCGGTGTACCGGGATATGCAATGACTCATGAGTGACCTGTATGAAAGAATTATGAATGGTGGCTTTGTCACAAATACTATGTCAACTACATGACCATTCTAAGCAATATGACAATGATGAATATGTCATGATGAACGGAATGATGGAAAGTTGCATGGCAATATATCTCGGAATGGCTATGGAAATGCCATAATAGGTAGGTATGGTGGCTGTTTTGAGGAAGATATACGGAGGTTTATGTGTGAAAGAGCGTATCATATCACGGGGTTTGGATGCACCGGCGAAGTTTGCACCAACTCTCAATGTGAGAAAGGGCAATGCACGGTACCGAAGAGGCTAGCAAAGATGGAAGGGTGAGAGTGCGTATAATCCATGGACTCAACATTAGTCATAAAGAACTCACATACTTACTGCAAAAATCTACAAGTCATAAAAATCCTTGGTACTACGCACATGCTCCTAGGGGGATAGATTGGTAGGAAAAGACCATCGCTCGTCCCCGACCGCCACTCATAAGGAAGACAATCAAATAACACCTCATGTTTCAAATTTGTTGCATAAAGTTTACCATACGTGCATGCTACGGGACTTGCAAACCTCAACACAAGTATTTCTCAATTTCAGAACTACTCAACTAGCACGACTTTGATATTATTACCTCCATATCTCAAAACAATCATCAAGCATCAAACTTATCTTAGTATTCAACACACTCATAAGAAAGTTTTATTATTAATCTTGCATACCAAGAATATTAGGATTTTAAGAAAATTACCATGCTATTAAGACTCTCAAAATAATCTAAGTGAAGAATGAGAGATCAATAGTTTCTATAAAACAAATCCACCACCGTACTCTAAAATATATAAGTGAAGCACTAGTGCAAAATTATATAACTCAAAAGATATAAGCGAAGCACATGGAGCATTCTAACAAATTCCAAATCATGTATGGCTCTCTCAAAAGGTGTGTACAGCAAGGATGATTGTAGTAAACTAACAAGCAAAGACTCAAATAATACAAGACGCTCCAAGCAAAACACATATCATGTGGCGAATAAAAATATAGCTCCAAGTAAAGTTACCGATAGAAGTAGACGAAAGAGGTGATGCCTTCCGGGGCATCCCCAAGCTTTGGCTTTTAGGTGTCCTTAGATTATATTGGGGGTTCCATGGGCATCCCCAACATTAGGCTCTTGCCACTCCTTGTTCCATAATCCATCAAATCTTTACCCAAAACTTGAAAACTTCACAACACAAAACTTAAAGTAGAAAACTCGTGAGCTCAGTTAGCGAAATAAAACAAAAGACCACTTCAAGGTACTGTAACGTACTCATTCTTTATTTATATGGGTGTTATACCTACTGTATTCCAACTTCTCTGTGGTTTATAAACTAATTTACTAGCCACAGATTCATCAAAATAAGCAAACAACACACGAAAAAACAGAATCTGTCAAAAACAGAACAGTCTGTAGTAATCTGTAGCTAGCGCAAGATCTGGAACCCCAAAAATTCTAAAATAAATTTATGGACGTGAGGAATTTATCTATTAATCATCTGCAAAAATAATTAACTAAATAAAACTTTCCAAATAAAAATTACAGCAGTTCTCGTGAGCGCTAAAGTTTCTGTTTTTTACAGCAAGTTCAACAAGACTTTCCCCAAGTCTTCCCAACGGTTCTACTTGGCACAAACACTAATTAAACACAAAAAAACACATCCAAAACAGAGGCTAGATAATTTATTTATTACTAAACAGGAGCAAAAAGCAAGGAATAAAAATAAAATTGGGTTTCCTCCCAACAAGCGCTATCATTTAACGCCCCTAGTTAGGCATAACAAGCAAGAATAGATCTAGGTATTGCCATCTTTGGTAGGCAATCCATAAGTGGCTCTCATAATAGATTCATAAGGTAATTTAATTTTCTTTCTAGTAAAGTGTTCCATGCCTTTCCTTAATGGAAATTGGAATCTAATATTTCCTTCCTTCATATCAATAATTGCACCAATTGTACTAAGGAAAGGTCTACCAAGAATAATAGGACATGAAGGATTGCAATCTATGTCAAGAAAAATAAAATTTACGGGCACATAATTCCTATTTGCAACAATAAGAACGTCATTAATTCTTCCCATAGGTTTCTTAATAGTGGAATCCGCAAGGTGCAAGTTTAGAGAGCAATCATCAAAATCACGGAATCCTAAAAAATCACACAAAGTCTTTGGAATCATGGAAACACTAGCACCCAAATCACATAAAGCATAGCATTCATGATCTTTAATTTTTATTTTAATAGTTGGTTCCCACTCATCATAAATTTTTATAGGGATAGAAACTTCTAATTCAAGTTTTTCTTCATAAGATTGCATCAAGGCATCAACGATGTGTTTAGTAAACGCTTTATTTTGACTATAAGCATGAGGAGAATTTAGCACGGATTGCAACAAGGAAATACAATCAATAAAAGAGCAATTTTCATAGTTAAATTACTTGAAATCCATAATAGTGGGTTTAGCAACATCTAGGGTTTTAATTTCTTCAATCCCACTTTTATCAAATTTAGCAGCAAGATCAAAAGATTCAGAATTCTTGGAACGCCTTCTAGGTAAAGGTGGATCATATTCAGTCCCATCATTATCAAGATTCATATTGCAAAACAAAGATTTAATAGGGGACACATCTATAACTTTTAGATCTTCATCATTATTTTCATAGCAACTCGGTTTAGCGGCCATCTTATTAACTAAGGTAGCCTGCTTATCCGAAATTTTAGCAGTTAATTTCTCAAGATGAGCAAGTTGGGATCTTAAACCATCGAATTCTTTAGACATATCATCAAGCTATTTATTCATAAAACTCATAAAACTTTTCTGTTCTTTAAGCTCGTTTCTGAAGAAACTATTATGTTCAAATTGCAAAACCATGAAACTCCTAACATTGCTTTCGATCTCTTCTAACCATCTAAGGTGAAGGTCACTGAATTTAGTGTTATCTTGAGCCATCGTGACAAGCAAGCAAACTAACACACAAGCAAACAAAAAGCAAGCGGACAAAAAAGAGGCAAATAGAGAGGGAGGATAGAGAGAGAGAGAGGGCGAATAAAATGGCAAGGGTGAATTGGGGGGAGAGGAAAACGAGAGGCAAATGGCAAATAATGTAATGCGGGAGATAAGGGTATGTGATGGGTACTTGGTATGTTGACTTTTGCATAAACCTCCCCGGCAACGGCGCCAGAAATCCTTCTTGATACCTCTTTTAGCACTGCGTTGGTTTTCCCCAAAGAGGAAGGGATGATGCAGCAAAGTAGCGTAAGTATTTCCCTTAGTTTTTGAGAACCAAGGTATCAATCCAGTAGGAGGCTACGCGCGAGTCCCTCGTACCTGCACAAAACAAATAAATCCTCGCAACCAATGGAAATAGGGGTTGTCAATCCCTATAGGGCCACTTACGAGAGTGAGATATGATAAGATAATATTTTTGGTATTTTTATGATATAGATGCAAAGTAAAATAAAGGCAAAGTAAATAGCACAGTAAATAACTAAGTAGTAGGAGATTGATATGATAAAGATAGACCCGGGGGCCATAGGTTTCACTAGTGGCTTCTCTCGAGAGCATAAGTATTCTACGGTGGGTGAACAAATTACTGTTGAGCAATTAACAGAATTGAGCATAGTTATGAGAATATCTAGGTATGATCATGTATATAGGCATCACGTCCGAGGCAAGTAGACCGACACCTTCCTGCATCTACTACTATTACTCCACTCATCGACCGCTATCCAGCATGCATCTAGAGTATTAAGTTAAAAACATAGTAACGCCTTAAGCAAGATGACATGATGTAGAGGGATAGACTCATGCAATATGAAGAAAACCCCATCTTGTAATCCTCGATGGCAACAATACAATGCATGCCTTCCTGCCCTTACTGTCACCGGGAAAGGACACCGCAAGATTGAACCCAAAGCTAAGCACTTCTCCCATTGCAAGAAACATCAATCTAGTAGGCCAAACCAAACTGATAATTCGAAGAGACTTGCAAAGATAACCAATCATACATAAAAGAATTCAGAGAAGATTCAAATATTATTCATAGATAGACTTGATCATAAACCCACAATTCATCTGTCTCAACAAACACACTACAAAAAGAAGATTACATCGAATAGATCTCCACAAGAGAGGGGGAGAACATTGTATTGGGATCCAAAAAGAGAGAAGAAGCCATCTAGCTACTAACTATGGACCTGTAGGTCTGAGGTAAACTACTCACACTACATCGGAGGGGCTATGGTGTTGATGTAGAAGCCCTCCGTGATCGATGCCCCCTCCGGCGGAGCTCCGGATCAGGCCCCAAGATAGGATCTCGTGGATACAGAAAGTTAATGCGGTGGAATTAGGGTTTTGGCTCCTGTTTTGATCGTTTGGGAGTACGTGGATATATATAGGAGGAAGAAGTACGTCGGTGGAGCAATAGGGTCCCCACGAGGGTGGAGGGTGCGCTTGGGGGGGGGGGTAGGCACGCTCCCCTACCTCGTGGGCTCCTGTTACGTGGCTTGACATAGGGTCCAAGTCTCCTGAGTTGTATTCGATGAGAAAATCACGTCCCCGAAGGTTTCATTCTGTTTGGACTCCGTTTGATATTCCTTTTCTTCGAAACCCTAAAACAGGCAAAAAACAATAATTCTGGGCTGGGCCTCTGGTTAATAGGTTAGTCCCAAAAATAATATAAAAGTAGATAATAAAGCCCAATAATGTCCAAAACAGTAGATAATATAGCATGGAGCAATCAAAAATTATAGAGACGTTGGAGATGTATCATCGACTTACTAGCCAGTCAACAAACGATTCTGCCTACCAGCCGTTGGATTGACATCCAACATCTGTCGTGTATCTTCTATCTCTTGTCTTCTTCTTCCTCCAGCCACCCAAACCAAACCACCCCGTCGGCTCCGCCTTCTCCCGCCTCCCATGGCTGGCTGCGCCTCCGCCGCCCTACCGTACGTACCCTCCAACGTTGGCTAGTTCCTCCCTCTATTACCCCACACATCCTGTTATTCTCCGGCGACGTCAACCCCAACACGCACCCGCACCTGAACCAGTCAACCCTCGTACTCCCCTCTGCCTATGACTAGACCGGTGCATCTTCCACGGCTCTTGTTCATTCCGTTTGAGGCCTCGCCGTTGTCCTCCACCTTGCGGCCTTGGTTCGCTCGTCATGCACGGTGTGCCGCCCTATTGCATTGTCAACATCGTCAACAACCAAGAGGAACAAGGAGATGACTGTACATGGAGAGGATGACAGTAGGGACCCACCGGCGTCATGGCAGTACGCAAGCAAGCGCCTCTATATTACAAGCTCAAAAATATGGTTCCTCCTAATGGTTGGACATCTGGGGCTCACGCCATTGTTAACATAGTCAATAAACAAGGGAATTACACTACGAGCGGCTGACACCAGGGACCCAGCAGATCGCGCAGTTATTTTTTGAGGAACAAGCAGTTCTTATTTATACTAGTTTTAGCGACTGATCAGGGTAACAATGGGGCTGTGCGGGGGCTGTGGCCCGTCTAGCCAGGGTTTTATTTATGTTTACCACATCATGAGCCTAGTTGTGTTTTTTTCTTGCTGAAAATGGCTAGCCCAGTTTTATTTTTTCTAAAGAAATACCCAAACGAGGCCTACTTGCTTTATCAGCCCTGCTGGGCTGCAAATCTTCCAAGACGAGGAGAGTTTCATTCGGTTTTCCCAAAAATGGGCCGTACATTTTTAAAACACATCAAACCGGGAATTAGTTTTAGTCTCTTTTCATTACAAGATTTTAAATTCCATTAATTTTTATGAGTGGACAATTATTTGGATTTTATTTTATATAAATTATTTTTCAAAATAGTTTGAATGTGAATTGATATTTCGGGATTAAAAATAGTTGACCGCACCGAAATATGCAAAATTTCATATACATTTTAACCGCGGCCACAATATGGGGTGTAATGCTAACAAAAAGAATACATAAATTTTGCAGACTAAGGCATATCCTAGTGGTGGGAAGGGGCTGATGCCTTCCCACCCACCCAGGTTCAAGGCATGGTACTTGCAATTTGGGTTTGTTGCACCAATTATACTGTATGGGGTTCCCTTACAGTCTTTCTATCAAAAAATGCTAACAAAAAGAAGATGGGCTCCAAAAAAATTCTTAAGAATTAGCAAATGGGTTGTACATTATTAGAAATAATGCACACGAGAGCAGTGACTGTTGGATGTCCATCCAACGGCTGTCGTGCTTCTTCAATCTCTGCTTTTCCTGCTCCAGCCGCTCAAACAAGCGCCGGCGGGACTGCCTGCTCCCTCCTCCCGCGGCCGGCTATGCTTCCGCGCAGGTCTCACCACCCCACCATACTCCCATCGCTGGCCTAGCTATCCCTGTACTCACCCACACCTGCTGTTATTCTTCGGGGACGACAGACGAACCAGTAAACCCCCGTACTCCTCCACGAGGGAAACAACTGCCGAGTCTTCCCTGGCTCCGTGTCGTTCCCTTCCTAGGCCTCGCCGTCGTCCACCGCCCTGGTGCTCCCGGCGCGGCCTGGTCAATGTGGTCAATGACCGACATGCATCTGAAGTGGACTGTACGTGGAGAGGCTGGCATTTGGGTCCATGGCCGCACGCAAGGAAATGCCTCCTTATTACGCGCAAAATAATGATTCCTCCACCTGACATCTAGGACCCACCGAAAGGGCCTTTGTATTTCACGAAAAAAATGTTACCGCCACTGACAGCTCGGACCCACCAGCTATATCTTCGCACGCAAGGAAGTGCCTCCTTATTACGCACAAAAAATGAAGACCCCCCTGCTAGTTGGGACCCACCATAGTGGGTGGCTGACTTGTCGGCCTACTAAGTTGACGGGGACGGAGGGCTTTGTCAAATTAGTCAATATGAACGATTCTAGCTCCAGTGACCGTATGATGTCCATCCAACGGCCATAGTGCTTCTTCAATCTCTGGTCTTCTTGCTCCAGCCACCCAAAGCAGCGCCGGTCGTGCCGCCTACTCCTGCCTCCCGTGGCCGGCTGTGTTGCCGCGAAGGCCTCACCGCCCCCATACTACTCCCACCGCTGGCTAGGCCATCCCTCCACTCACTCACACCCCGTGTTATTCTGCAGCGACGGCGGCCTCACACCGCAATCGAACCAGTGAACCCTCGTACTCCTCTCCGCATGGGCATCCACTGTCGCGTCTTCCCCGGCTCCGCGCCGTCCCCTTCCTAGGCCTCATCGTCGTCCACCGCCTTGGTGGTCTCGGTGCGGCATGGTCAATGTGGTCAACGACCGACTTCCATCGGAAGAGTACTGTATGTGGAGAGGCTGACAGCTGGGTCCACAGCCGCAACTGGGTCCACGGCCACAACCCAGTTTTTTTGTGATTTGCTAAGTAAGTCGCTTTGTCAGGCATGTTGTACTGCAAATCTTTCAAGACGAGGAGAGCTTCATTCGGCTGGCCGAGAAAATGGCCTATCAGTAATGAGAAATGGGTTGTACATTTTTAAAACACATTAAACCGGCAATTAGTTTCAAATTTCTTTTTTTTTATTTCGAGATTTTAAATTGCATTGATTTTTATGTGTGGAAAATTTGTTGGATTTTATATTGATATACGTTTATTTTTAAAATCAGTTTGGATGTTACTCGAAATTACGGGATTAAAAATAGTTCGGACCGCACCGAAATATGCAAACTTTCGTATAATTTTTGAACCGTGGCCACAATATGGGCTGTAATGCTAACAACAAAAATATGGGTTCCAAAAAAACCCTTAAGAATTAGCAAATGGGTTGTAAATTATTAGAAATAATGGCAGATGGAATGTATGATGTTTTCCACAGATTTGAGGCTTTCCTAAAAAAAAGGTTGACGCACAAGCAGTGACTGTTGGAGCCTCTGATGTTGCTCCCTCCAAGAAGAAGCGAAAGACCAAGAAGGAACGGGCCGCTCCTACAGAGCCCTTACTTGTTGAACCCATCTCCATGGTTCGCCCTGCCGCTGAACATTAAGAGCGCCAACTGACTGTCCATGAGCCTGCTTTCACAGAGGCTCATGAAGCTGAAGACTTTCCAGCAGCTGATCCCACTGCTGATGAAGACATTGGTCACCATGACCATGTTGAAGATGATGCAGTTCTTCCTCAGATCGAGCACCAACAGGTATCATCGCCTGTGCTTACACACAGCGAACTCATCAGCATTGGTCGTCCTCTGACGCCAATTTCTCAGGATGCATCATGGGCTGATCACCCACAAGAACAAGAAGAAGATGACCTTGAGGCCCAGCCAACTCCTTCTCCAAAAGCGTCGCCAGCGTTACGCAGGCTTCGCAAAGGACCAAGGCCTCCAGTCTCTGAATCTGAAGCTAAAGCTGCTGAAGACATTCCGGCTGCATCAGCCGATGACACCCAAGAAGAAGAACGTGTCTCCACTCCCCCAACTACTGACGAAGCTGTTCTCGTGGAGAACGTGTCTGTGCTCGACCCTGCAGCTAATCAAGTGGAGGTAGAAAATCTTGAGGCTGCCACCACCAACACCAATGAAGCCACTGACACTGTCATGGCTGAAGCAAATATGGAGCCTACACCAACCCAAGAACCAGAAGTCAGCGAAGCCAATGATGTTACTGCTTCTGTTCCTGCGCCTGCTGCTGGTCCTCAGTTTGACTATCATGTTGAGCATAGGCCTCAGGTACAGAAGCCAATTCCAAGGTTGCCCAGGTTTCCAGGTCCTGCATCAGCACCTGGATCCTTCAATGTCAACGGCTTCAAAGCAGACAACACTTTCTTCAACAGCTCCAAGAACCCCTACTCAAGGGAACGAATATCTTCTGATCAGTTCTGGAGCTATCCACAGTGAAGCTATTACTCCTGCATTCTGTACAATCAAGGTTGCATCTTCCCACATAAGCATCTTGACACAGAAGCAATAGCAGGTCTGCCCTGTCTGGAAGAAGCTCTGGATTGCTTCAAAGAGGTTGGATTGTTGCCTTTTGTCACCGACCAAGAGCACTGGAATGAAGAGTTGCTGCTCCAATTTTATGCCACACTTCACATATGTGGCTACAACAGAGATTCGAAGACTTGGGTCCTGGAGTGGATGACAGGAAATGTTCATCACGAAGCCAAAGACTTTGATATCATTGAGCTCACTGGTCTGCCCACTCCCGGAGATCTCTATGAACCTGGCTGTCAGCTTCACAGTGAAGCTATGGAGAACATCTTTCAGAAGCATGAACCGAACATGAGTCAAATGCTCAGTATGATGAAGCCCTTGCCACAAGATGCTACATATCCTAAGGAGTTCTTTGTTGAAGACCTTGAGTATCTGCCAAGGACTATCTATCACATCATAAGGCGAACTCTCTAGCCCATCAAAGGGCATTCTCCACATGCCAAGCTGGAAGGTGCAATGAAGACTTTGGTCTTCTATATTCTTCATGGCAAATGCTTCAATGCACAAGACTTCTTCATCCGCCAACTTGCTGCATTAGGCTCTGATCTTTTTGGCTTGAAGTTCTACGCTCCATGGATAATGTGGCTAATTAAACTCCACTCCGCTATCTCATATCAGCCATCTGCTCGCAATCATCGAATCTTTCTGCTTGATGTGGATATGTCCGTTGAAGCCATTTATCCTGAGCCTGCCAAGGAGCCTCTTAGTCTTCAGAATGCGGAGCATCAAAGTTTCTCTCAGAACATTGAAGGAGTTGAAGCAGTCACTCGTGTTTATCCTCTGGCTGGAACTACATGTGCACCTCATCATGCCCTTACTGAAGCCACCGAAAGCACTATTGCCCAACGACCCAAGAAGCGATCTCGTGTTCTCAATGACCGAGAGCTTCTGGTGGCCCTTCATCAGAAACAGGATAGGCATCATGACTGGCTGAAGCACCAAATGCAAAGCCTCTTGGTGGATGATAACCGCATTCGCAATCTTGCCACCAAGAATGCCTTTGTTGCCCATGAAACCTCTCGACGCACATGGAAAGGGCTGACGCTTTATGTGCTCTGAAGATGATCTTCAAGAGGATGGCTTCTCTGGATGCTTCAAGTTTGACTCCACACCTCCCCGAAGGGCAGTGCTGCGACGAACTCCATCTCTTGAAGACTCTGAGTTCTCTTCCTCTGCGGCAACTGTGAATGCCCGAGTGATCGAGGACGAAGAAGATGCTACTTCACCACCCCCTCCTTCAGCACGCTTCGACACTGCTCCAAGTTCTTCTGCACCGCCGAACACCACTGACGACCCTGCTGCTTCACCTACTCTTCATGGGAACGAGTAGATGCTCTATGTCTTCAAACCTTTTTGGTCCTTACTGACAAAAGGGGGAGAAGCATATGAGTTCGAGAGTCTTCAAGCGGTTCCATATGGGCGGTTGCTTTATATTTTGCCTAGTGTTTACAACTCTTGTTTTGATACATTTGGTTCTTTCAGTTGTAACACTTAAACTCGATGGTCGTTTGCTACTTCTTTCCTACTTTGTGATGCGATGATAAATTCTGCATGTGCGACGATAAACTCCGCACTTAGATCATTTTGCAGACGTCCATTTTCCATTATGCATGTCATTATCTTCACATACCTTCACATGCATAATGAATTGTCATCATAAGTTGAAGAGGATCTCCACAAGTACAACCTGCCATGTGCATTTGCATTCCAAAAGCAAATTACTCATATGCACATCTTCAGGGGGAGCCCTTGCAACTTATGAAGACAATTCCTTATCCTTTACAATTTCACATTATATTCCCCGTTGAAAACTTCAACTAGTTTGTCATCAATCGCCAAAAAGGGGGAGATTGTAAGTGCATATAGTCCCACCCCTAGTTGGTTTTGGAGTATTGATGACAAACCTAGTTGAGGGACTAATGTGTTTGTGAGAATTGCAGGATAACACAGGTAGAAGTCCCTCATTGATTCGGTTTTCCTACCAGAGATGACCCCTAAAAATGTATGAAGACATTGATGTCAAAGGTGGTATGTGAAGATATTCACATTGAAGACTATGACAAGAGAAGACATCGCATGAAGCCTATGGAGCTCGAAGACTTAGATCTTTCGTAGTTCTTTTTCTTCTTTGTTGAGTCATAGGAACCACCGTACTGTTAAGTGGGGTCCAAGAGAACCAGTCAGAATGACTGAAGTGATGCTTAACCAAAACCTATGTCTTCGAGTGAAGACTATGAGAGCGAATCTTGTCGAGAGTCGGACAAGTCAGCTTTGCTTGTAGCCCAAGTAAAGTTGCCGTGTGTGTTTGAAATCTGACCATTGGAACACGTGTCAGTTCCTTAGTGACCCAGGGTCATTTCGGACAAATCAGGTTGGGTTGCCTAGTGGCTATAAATAGCCCACCCCCTACAACCATAAACGGTTGGCTGCTCAGAGTTAGAGTACGGCTTTTGTCGTTTCAGAGCAACCCACCTCGAAGCCTTTGAGAGAGAATTCCTTGCGAGGATAAAGCCCTAACCACCCAGAGCCAAAGAGTGTTAGGCACCACTTATGTCTTCCTGTCTGTGTGATCTGAAGACTTATTACACTTGAGGACTGTGAATCCTCCAGCCGGTTAGGCGTCGCGTTCGGAGCATCCAAGAGTCATTGTGGATCATCGGTGAACGAAGTCTGTGAAGGTTTGGGAGTCTACCTTGAAGACTTACTAGAGTGATTGGGCGAGGTCTGTGTGACCTTAGCTCAAGGGGAATACAGTGAGGACTGGGTGTCCTAAGCTGCGTGTTCAGGACTGGGTGTCTGGGACTGTGTATCCTCAGGTTTAAATACCTAGCCGCCCTAACCAGATGTACAGTTGTCATAGCAACTGGAACTGGTCTAACAAATCATTGTCTTCAATGAGTCACTGGTTCATCCTTCCTTTCCCGTTACTTACTGTTGGTCCTTGTGAAGTCATTGTATGATTGCACTATCTTTTGTCTTCATTGAGTGACTGCGTGTTCTGTTTGGCTTCATAATATCTTCCTACCTGATCCTAACTACCTAGCTGCTATAGGTCATTGTGCTTTCACTTCATTGAATACTTTACTATGGTTTGCCTAGTGTAGTCTACCTTCCGCTGCATGGTAATAGGTCTATTTCTATCGTTTGTCTTCGAAACTTCCATGTTTTGAATACTTTCATAAAAATCGCCTATTCACCCCCCTCTAGTCGATATAATGCACTTTCACGAACGCCTACTCGCGCATACGTACGGCCAGGGCTCGTGTAAATGCCTGGGTCGGAATGGAGAAACTGCATCGTCGTCGTGTTCATGGGGAGGCAACGGAATGCTCGTGTTCATCGGGAGGCAGCGGAACGCGTGGGAGCCAACCGACTTGGATGGAACAGCCGATGGAAACGAGGCCCGGCGTACTGCACAACGGAGGAAACAGCCTTGTGTTGGACCAGCCACGTTCGAAATGGGATCCTGTTCATCGGGAGGGGTCTGGCGTACCGCAAAACGGAGGAAACGGACCTCCTACGATCGAAATGGGGTCGTGTTCATCGGGAGGGGTGTGGCGTACCGCAAAACGGAGGAAGTAGACTTGTGTTGGAGCGCTACGGTCGAAAATGCGGGTCTTGTTCATCGGGAGGGGTGTGGCGTACCGCAAAATAGGACTCCACGGGATACTGTTCATCTCCACCGTCGACCCCCTCCAGCCTGCACGGGCTAGTGTTCATCCACCGTCGACCTCCTCCAGCCTCCACCTGCGACTGTTCATCCACGGGCTCCTGTTCATCCAGCCTCCACCGCACGCTACTCCATCGGCTACTGTTCAGCCAGCCCTCTCCACACGGGCTCCTATTCAACCACCCCTCCACGGGCTACTATTCATCCAGCCCTCCATGGGGTCGTCCTGTTCATCCAGCCCTCCATAGGGTGGTCCTGTTCATCCAGCCCTCCACGGGGTCATGTTCATCCAGCCCCAACCGGCTCGATCGATCGGGGTCCTGTTCATCTAGAGGCAACACCACGGGGTCCTATTCATCAACCCCCATCGGGAACTGTTCATCCAAACCCCCCCAGCAACGCTCACTGTTCATCCAGAGGCAGCAT
Organism: Triticum aestivum; assembly: GCF_018294505.1. NCBI lineage: Eukaryota > Viridiplantae > Streptophyta > Magnoliopsida > Poales > Poaceae > Triticum > Triticum aestivum. The sequence continues at coordinate 526,895,055 of NC_057797.1, forward strand.
CGATCGGCTTCAGTTAGCAGCGGTAGCGAAGGAATTGCTCGATCGGGTTTAGTTAACAGCCATCGATTGATCGCTCGGGTTCAGTAGCGCGTAGCCTGCAGTGCAATTACTCGGGTTCAGTTAGAGCCCAGCACCTTGCACCCACGCGCGTGCGTGTACGAGAGAAACGCGCATCGCTCGGCCCCGACCACCCACCGTAACCGGGAACACCCTGATATTTTCCTCGCCCTCGCTTCTACCACGATTTTTTTCTGTCATGGACGGCCTAAAGAATGTCATGCAGCTGCGTTTCCGGCCCGCCCAGGACGAAAAGTCCATTTTCTGTCATGATTTTTTGTCATAGAAGTAGGAGCCCACCACATCTATGATGATACCAGGTTTTTTCACAATTATCGTCATAGAAGTGTCATATGTATGATAGGAAAAAAATTCGTTTGGCCCAAAATGTCATAGATGTGTCTTTTTTTGTAGTGATGCATCTAGTGTATTAAGTTCATGGAGAAATGGAGTAATGCAATGAGAACGATGACATGATGTAGACAAGATCTATCAATGTAGAGATGGACCCCATCATTTTATCGTTAGTAGCAACAATACATATGTGTCGTTTCCCTTTCTATCACTAGGATCAAGCACCGTAAGATCGAACCCACTACAAAGCACCTCTTCCCATTACAAGATAAATAGATCAAGTTGACCAAACAAAACCCAAATATTAGAGAAGAAATACAAGGCTGTAAGCAATCATGCATATAAGAGATCAAAGAAACTCAAATAACTTTCATGGATATAAAAAGATGGATCTGATCATAAACTCAGAGTTCATCGGATCCCAACAAACACACTGCAAAAGAGTTACATCATATGGATCTCCAAGAGACCATCGTATTGAGAATCAAGAGAGAGAGAGATGAAGCCATCTAGCTACTAACTACAGACCTGAAGGTCTACAAAGAACTACTCATGCATCATCGGAGAGACACCAATCGAGGTGCTGAACCCCATCCGAGATGGTGTCTAGATTGGATCTGGTGATTTTGGACTTTGCGGCGGCTGGATGAATATTTTGTCAACTCCCCTAGGGTTCTGGAAATATTGGGATATTTACAGAGCAAAGAGGCGGTCCGAGGGCACCCGAGGTGGGCACAACCCACCAGGGCACGCTTAGGCCTCCTGGCGCGCCCTGGTGGGTTGTGCCCCCCTCGGGGCACCCTCCAGGTGCAGCTAGGGCCCGTTGTGTTCCTTCTAGCCCATAAAATTCTCTGTAAAGTTTCGGGGCATTTGGACTCCATCTGATATTGATTTTGTGCGACGTAAAAAACATCAAAAAAAACAGCAGGTGGCACTTGGCACTATGTCAATAGGTTAGTACCAAAAAATGATATAAATGATTGTAAAATGATTATAAAACATCTAAGTTTGATAATATAACAGCATGGAACAATCAAAAATTATAGATATGTTGGAGACATATCAAGGGGGAGAGCATCTTCATACCCTTGAAGATCGCAAAGCGGAAGCATTTATCAACGCGGTTGATGTAGTCGTACACCTTCACGATCCATCCCGATCAAATACCGAACGTACGGCACCTCCGCGTTTAGCACACGTTCAGCTCGATGATGTCTTCGCCTTCTTGATCCAGCAAGACGGGCGAAGTAGTAGATGAGTTCCGACATCACGATGGCGTGGTGATGGTTGGTGATGAAGAATAATATCTGTAGGCCTTCGCCAAATACTACAGAAACTAGACAGAGGATGAACTAGAGGGGACGGGGTTGCCGACACATGGCATGGTGAACCTTGATGTGTCTTGGTGCTAGCCCTGCCCCTCTATTTATATGTTGAGCCATGGGGTCGAAACTTGGAGTAAAACACTACAGGAATCCAGTACTTTGCCGTCTGCCATGGCGGACGGCAAAGGCAGGGACGGCTGATGGCAAAGCACTTTGCCGTCCGTGGCAGACGGCAAACAGTGACGGCAAAGATAGGGTCGGCAAACAGGTCCTTTGCTGTCGGCTTTTTATGGCGGACGGCAAAGAGCCCTTTGCCTACAGCGGCTGACGGCAAAGAGGGGGGACGGCAAAATGTTGCACGTCCTCTAGCGTCACTCCGTTAGGTGGCTAACGGCGGCCTTTGCCGTCCGCCAGCGGACGGCAAATTTGAGCGCCTCTTTGCCGTCCGCCAGACGACGTCAGCTATACGTCAGCGCCCGCTCTTTTTTGTCGTCCGCCCGGCGGACGGCAAATGCAAAGTCTTTGCCATCAGCTTGGCTTTGCCGTCCGCCACAGTAGGCAAATTGGCCAAAAGGTCCATCCCCAGGAAGCACAGGTGGGCGCCACGTGCCCCCTTTGCCGTCTGCCACCGACGGCAAAGGGGTCTTTGCCGTCTGCCGCGGACGGCAAAGAGCCTGCACTGCCTCTTTTTTGTTCTGTTTTTCTTATATCCAACAATTATCACAACAAATATTTCACAGCACATATATATCCATCACATAAATATCCAGCACATATATATCCAACATAATAAATATCCAGCACATATATATCCATCCATACATACATAGTAGGTTGCACATAGTTCCATCGATCCATACATATTACAATATGCAAAGTTTCATCATAGCAAGCGAGCAGAATACAAGAAGTGCATCAAAGGAAAAAACAGGAAAAAGCAAGCAATCCATCATAGGAAGCTGGCTTCCGTGAAGTGAATGAAACCTGCAAAATGACAAATAAGAAAGTTAGAAAAAGAAGACTAGAAGAAGAATTAGACTAGAAGAAAAAGAATAGAAGAAGAAGACTAGAAGAAGAAGTATATGCCATATATTAGCTAACTTAGGTGAAATGCCACGTTTATGAGCTAACCTAGGTGAAATGGGTAGTTTATGAGCTAACCTAGGTGAAATAGGTTGTTTATGAGCTAACCTAGGTGAAATGGGTCATTTATGAGCTAACCTAGGTCAAATGGGTCGTTTATGAGCTAACCTAGGTGAAATTGATCATTTTGGAGCTAACTTAGTTGAAATGGGTCTTTTATGAGCTAACTAAGGTGAAATGCCACGTTTTTGAGCTAAGTAAGGTAAAATGGATCGTTTTTGAGCTAACTTAGGTGAAATGGGTCGTTTATGAGCTAACCTAGGTGAAATTGATCATTTTGGAGCTAACTTAGTTGAAATGGGTCTTTTATGAGCTAACTAAGGTGAAATGCCACGTTTTTGAGCTAACTAAGGTAAAATGGATCGTTTTTGAGCTAACTTAGGTGAAATGGGTCGTTTATGAGCTAACCTAGGTGAAATTGATCATTTTGGAGCTAACTTAGTTGAAATGGGTCTTTTATGAGCTAACTAAGGTGAAATGCCACGTTTTTGAGCTAACTAAGGTAAAATGGATCGTTTTTGAGCTAACTTAGGTGAAATGGGTCGTTTATGAGCTAACCTAGGTGAAATTGATCATTTTGGAGCTAACTTAGTTGAAATGGGTCTTTTATGAGCTAACTAAGGTGAAATGCCACGTTTTTGAGCTAACTAAGGTAAAATGGATCGTTTTTGAGCTAACTTAGGTGAAATGGGTCATTTTGGAGCTAACCTAGGTGAAATGGGTCATTTTGGAGCTAACCTAGGTGAAATGGGTCATTTTAAAGCTAACGTAGGTAAAATGGATCATTTAGGAGCTAATCTACATAAAATGGGTCATTTTAGAGCTAACTTGGATAAATTGGATCACTTGTAAGCTAACTAAGGTAAAATGAGTCATTTTAGAGCTAACTTAGGTAGAATGGATGGTTTATGAGGTCAGTAAGCTTATTCAGTCATTTTGGAGGAAAAGAAGCTAACTCTAGGTCATTATGGTAAGCATATTGGAGCAAATAAAGCTAAGTCTAGGTCTTTATGCATTTGTTAAGCAAAACACTAGAGAAACTTACCGTGATCATGGAGATGTAGGAGCGGGATGGCTCGCGCCGGTAGCTGGAGAAGGATCGTGCGATGCGTTTCTAGAGTTAAGCTGCACCAAAGATCATGTCCAATGTCTCATTTGCATTATGACACTCAAATGTTAAGACTAGCAAGTAATGTCCATTCAAATTAAACTCACCGTGCTCCCAGGAGCAATCACTGGCATCAGCGGAGCGGTCTGACCGGACTTCTCGCACACAGACTACACATTTGGTTTTCACAACAGAGTCATACTAGTTAGTAATGAGACTCAAATGTTAAGACTAGCAAGTAATCTGCAGAAGAAACTTACCACAAGGAGCTCATACATGGCCCTTTCCTGGATGTCATTCCGTGCCCTCTCCTCCTCCAACATCTTTGTCGTCCTCTCCTCCAACTCCCGCTGCCTCTCCGCCGCCTCCGCCAGAAGTTTCTCCGTTCTATCTCTCTCACTCTGTATAGCAGCCTGCAACACCACTCACATGACCATTTGTAATCATTGATGGAAGCGCACACAATGTAATGGAGAAAGATAGCTGAGTACGTATAACTAACCTTGAAGGCGAGTTGGACTGGCCGTTCACGAGGCCTTATCTCAGGAGCGGAGCTCGACTGGCGCGCCTTGATCTCCGGGAGAGTGCTAGGACAACGGATAAGTCCATCTCCCATGGCTATGGAGCCATGGGACCTCCCGCCACCAGATATCATCAGCAGCTCTGTATCAATGGGACCCTGGCTCGGGTTAAAGTCCTCCCCTTTCCTCGCCTTCCCCTGATCTCTATATTGCACGAGCTTGTCGTGGGCGGAGATGTTGGTGAAGTTCTTTGGATCATCGAGGTCAGACGCAGAGAATGCCTTGACTTTCTTGTAAGGGCCAGTGTGGGCCATGGCATACAGGTCGTACACCTCTGGCACCTTATCCGCCTTATTGTAGCGTGCCTGAAAGAGAGAAACAAAGTAAATTAGTAATTAAAGGGCTAAAGCTAGCATGATGAATGAATTGCATGAATCATGAAGCAAACCACATACCCAGTTCCGCCCGTACTGAAATAAGTTGGAGCTGCCTTGGTGGTGTGGCACACCTTCCATTTGGGCACGTTTGTCCTTGGCCTCTTTGTGGGTGGCCAGCCATTCTTTTGAGCACCACTCATTGACCAACACCTCCCAACAATCCATCCGATCCGCACACCATCTCGGAGGGGCCTAAGTTAGCAAATAGAAACTTGAGCGCTACGGCTATGAATTACTAAATGAAGGAAGTAAGTACAAGGCCTTAAGAATTACCTTCATGTACTTCTCCTTACTCAAGAACTTATCGCGGCACTCCTGCTTGGGCTTCTTGATACCACGCCCGGCGTAGTAGTCTCGAACAGCCTGCACCCGAACCTCATGCCGTAAGTTCTGAAGTAGGCGCTTGCACTCCTTGTGGATAACATGATCCGCCTCCTCCTCGTATCCCTCCTCACACCTGTAGAATGTCTGCAATCAAATGAGACAATATTGATTAGTACAATTAATAACTAGCTAGTTGAAGATTTTTAATTGTGTAAAGGAGCAATTACCCAGAACTTTCTGATCACGACGTCTGCCCTCGTCTTGCACAAGACACCGTCGATAATCTCACCCGGCGGGGCCGGGGCAGCCAAGTAGTGCTCCCAAGTCAATCCAACCTCTGGAAGCCGACCCTCACCAGGCAACGTGACAAACCCCGGGAAGTTTTGCCGAATCAGAACTCCAAGGACGGAGTTGGGCCGGCGGACACTTTCATGGTGGTCCCAACCCCTGCAGCATGACAAGGCCAACACATCAGTTATTTGAAGAAACGTGAATGCAGAAGGTACAAAAAGATTAAATGCACTTACCTCTCCCCATCAGGGAAAATCAACCACCTCTGCTCGCGGGTCGCCGGCACGGACGGGAGCCGTGTAGCACCACGCTGGTAGACATTGCCCCCCTCCTCCCCCATCTCATCAGTCGGCTCCCTGCCATCATCAGAATGGCCACTCGGCTCCCCGCCATCATCATCGTGGCCACTCGGCTCCTCAGGCTGACCCGACCAGGTACCCCATCCAGACGTGTGATCCTCTGGGGTCTTGTGGGCCCAAGTCTCGTGGGTCGAGGGCCCATCGACCCGAGGCTCGTGGGCCGAAGACCCGTGGACCGGAGGCTCGTGGACCGGAGTCTGTGCAGCCTCCTCCTCAGACGAGTCCACCCTAGCAGTCACGTGCTCGGGTGAAACAGCTGGGGGCGGCGGCGAGGAAGGCGCCGTAAGAGTCACCCTACCTCCTCTCCCGTGACCACGTGCTCCACCTCCTCTCTTCTTCTTACCTCGTCCCCTGCTGGGCACCGCGGTCGACGAAGAAGGGCCCGGCGGTGTCGCCATACTGTCCAGCAACGCTCGGCGGAGAGGTGTGTGTGGAATGGAAGACCTCGCACCACGCGCCGACGAAGAAGGGGCCTCGGCGCGCTCCCGACCAGCGCCCACCATCTTTCAACACCTGCCATGACAAAGAATAAACGAAATTAGTACAACATAAAAAAAGTACCGACATGAATAATAATATGTATATCACTTAAGTGTATCATCATCAAGTACAACATAAAAAAATTGAATACCTGACACTACTAATAATCTCGATCAGTATCATCAATAAATGCATAATCATCATCATCACTATAATCAATGATGGGCTCATAGGGTTCATTGGCATCAACATGTGCAAGGCCACCTTGACGTAATCGGTCAAGCATTGACAGGTCACCGCAGCAGTAACCTCTTCTTGTTCCGGCTCTTCTTGTTCCTCCTCTGGGGTGATGTCGGATTCATTGCCGCTATCTACTTCAATGTTTTGGGGTGAAGTATAGCGGTTCTTGAAACGCTTTTTGGAAAGACGTGTCTCTTGGAAGAATTCTCCTTCATATGTGTCTGGGTTAATGTGAGGTTCATAATCCTCTTCCTTTGGGGGAGAAAGTCTAGCACGTGGCGGCACTTCATAAACGACATCCCAACCTTTCAGATTTGGATTAGTTTGGCAGGCCCACGGTAGATAGAATACTTGGGTCGCCTGTTGAGCCGTAATATAGACATCAGGAACATCTAAATGGGTGCTTTGGTTGATTTCAACTAGCCCTATATGTTCATGAGTCCTTCTAGTCTCCTTCGGCTGAAACCAATAACATTTGAAGACTACGACATTCGGTGGGTTTTCACCATAGAACAGAAGTTCATAAATTGCTTCAACTCTCCCATAATACTCGGTACCTCCTTCGCCGATAGCAGATACACAACAATTTGTAGACTTTCGGTCGGCCATAGATAGCTCTTTGCCATAGGTACGAAAGCGATACCCGTTGATGTCGTACTTGTCAAATGAACGGACCTTATAGTCAAAACCATTAGCGACTTGTCTCAATTCGGCGTCCATAGACTCTGAATTAGCCTACAAGTTTAATATGAAAGGATTGTTGCATTATGCACAAATTAGCGAATGAAATGAAATTGTCTAATAGAAATTACCGTTTGTTTGAACCAAGAGATGAAACCGGGATAGCCGCCTCCTTGCTTTGCGAGAAGCTCATACTCTTCGACGGAATCCTTTTGGATCTCCGCTCCATACGAGAATATGGCGACGTATCGACTGTATGACATATCCAGGAATAAGAGCAGTTCAAAGGAAATAGAAGTTGCGAAACAATGTACCGAGAACTTACTCGATGTACGGCCGCACTTCTATCAGGTTGTTGAAGATATACAACGAAATGGTCCGCCATTCTTCGTTATCCAAAGATACTGGATGTGAAACACTAGCTGGTGCGAGATTCCCTTTGAATAGGCTGAGGTTGGATCCACCCTTTTTAGGCTCGTCAGCATTGTACCGAGGCTTCGGATTATGCAAATGACGATTTTTGGCTTCGTAGTGCGCTGTTACGAAGTTTGCCGCCTCCTCTGTGATGAATGCCTCAGCCATCGATGCTTCAATTCTACGTTTATTTTTACATTTTTCTCGAAGCGTCTTCTGCATCCTCTCAGTTGGGTAGCACCAACGATTTTGCACGGGCCCCCCCAATCTTGCCTCGGTCGGGAGATGCAAAATCAAATGCTGCATTGGATTAAAGAAGCCCGGTGGAAAGATCTTCTCTAACTTGCAGATCAACTCCGGCGCCAACTCTTCCATTTCTTCTAGCACGCCAGGCGATAGTTCTTTCGCACAAAGAACACGGAAGAAATAGCTGAGTTCTGCCAGTACTAGCCATTCATCCTCAGGGATGAAGCCACGCAACATCACCGGCATTACCCGCTCAATCCATATGTGCCAATCATGACTCTTGAGACCAAATATCTTCAGTTTATCAAGATTCGCTCCCCTCTTTAGATTCGCTGCATACCCATCGGGGAACATCAACTGCTGTTGCACCCACAAGAGAATTTCCCTCATAGCTGGCCTTCCAAGATTGAACCATGCCTTTGGCTTCGTCCAGTTCTGCTTTCCTTTCGGTTCTTTCATGTTTTGTAACGGCCTATCACATAGCGCCTCCAGATCGACTCTAGCCTTAGTATTATCCTTTGACTTCCCATCTATGCCGAACAATGTACCAAAAAGTGCCTCGGCGATATTCTTCTCAGTGTGCATCACGTCGATGTTGTGTGGGCAAAGGAGGTCTTTGAAGTAAGGCAGATCCCATAAGCATGTTTTGTGAGTCCACGCGTGCTTAGTATTATACCCCTTGAAGTACCCTGGACGTTGTGGATCTGGCTCGAGAGCGTTTAACTGATCCAGGGTCTGTTGGCCTGTCAATGCAGGTGGTGCAGAGTTTTTGACAACTCTACCCCTGATGAAGTTCTTCTTGTCTTTCCTGAACTTATGGCGAGGATCCAGGAACTGTCTATGCATGTCGAAGCAAGAAAACTTGCGACCGGCCTGAAGCCAACGAAACTCAAGAGCTCCCTTGCATGTGGGGCACGGAAACCTTCCATGCACACACCAGCCAACGAATAGCGCATACGCCGGCAAGTCATGCGTCGAGTACATGTACCAGACACGCATTATGAAGTTCCGTTTGCTAAAGGCGTCGTATGTCTTGAACCCATTATCCCAGGCTTCTTGCAATTCGTCCTTAAGCGGCTGCATGTACACATTCATATTTTTCCCCGGATAGTTGGGTCCTGGAATTATCAACGTCAGGAAAATGTTCTTTCTTTGCATAATCTGTCCGGGGGGGAGATTGAGTGGAAAGACAAATACGGGCCAACAACTGTATTGGGCTGCCGTCATACCAAACACACTGAACCCATCCGTGCTGATGCCGACTCGAGGATGCCTCGGATCTGCCGCTTTGTCAGCATGTAATTCATCAAACTTTTTCCACGCAACACCATCCGATGTGTGTACCATCATCAGATTCCCATCTGCATCTAGTTCGGTTCTTTTGCCTGTTTTGTGCCATGTCATCTGTCTGGCCGTCTCTTCGACCATGAAAAGACGTTGAAGTCTTGGTACGATTGGCATATACCGAAGAACACTAACGGGGATTTTGGTCTGTGTCTTCTCACCCATACCGTTGTCTACCACAATATACCTGGAAGACTTGCAAATGGGACAATAGTTCAAGTCCGCATAGTCAAGCCTAAATAAGGCACATCCTTTCTCACAGGCATGTATCTTCTCATAGGGCATCTTCAGTGCACGGAGGATTTTGTCCGACTGGTACAGGTTTGCAGGCATTACATGGCCTTTGGGTAGAAAGCGTCCAAATACTGTCATAATTGCGTCATAGCATTCTCTGCCCAAGTTGAACTGAGCCTTCAGAGCCATTACTTGTGAGATGGCATCCAACTGACAAAGCTCAGTGTGCTCGTGGAGCGGACGTTTTGAAGACTCCAACATTTCATTGAAGGCCTTTGCAGATTCCTCCATCTCCTCGTCCGAATCCCGAGCATCATCATAGTCTTGCACCATGTTTTCCATCCCGGTACCATGCTCGTCGGTGCGACGACGATCCACCTCAGCTCGGTCACGTTGGGCAGACTCACCATGAAATGTCCACACCGTATAATCGGGCGTAAAACCACTCTTCTGCAGGTGTTTGCCCATTTCAGCCTCTGTCTTCTTTTCCCAATTGCCGCACCGGAAACAGGGGCACCAGGTTTTCTTTTGGCCATTTGCAAATGCGGCTTGCACAAACCCCTTGGTTTTTGTGAACCATTCAGCGCTCCATTTGTTCTGACCAGTGTGACCGGTATACATCCACGCACGGTCACTCATCTTGACTTTCAGAGCTACTGGACACACAACAATTATATATGTAATTCACCATGTATATATTCATCAGTTGATCTACTTTGTCAATTTTATTACGTCCATGCAACCTACACTCTAATAGGTAATGATAGGTCCTAATCCCACCCGTGTATGTGTAGATTGGGTTCATTTTCCCATGCTATGCTCCGGATCCGACGCAAAATTTCGGCAGCACCTCCCCGCTGTTCTCCTGATACACGTCTCTACAATAAACAGAGAGGATGTGTACCCGGAGAACAACAGGGGAGGCACTGATGAAATTTATGCGTCGGATCCGGAGCAAAGCATATGGGAAAATGAACCCAATCTACACATACTCGGGCTGTCCATGGATAGCGTTGGACAATTCGAAATAATCAAGGTTATAAATATGCAAATGCATGCATATTTATAACTATGACGCTTTCGAATGGGAGACACATATTGGTTACGCATACTGATGATTCAAGACACATATATAGCTAGTTATCAAGTTTCATCGGAATAGAGCAAATAATTAATGGGGGAGGAGGACATGCCATTTGTGCTCACCCACGAATGAAGGGGCAGAGCTCGTCAGACGCACGGCGAGGTCGTCGAACACCAAACCTCGCAGCGATGAAACAACTGCACATTTAAAACTACCCGGTCAACACAATTATATATGATGTTTTTCATAACAAAATCGAAGAATATATGACCTAACTAATAATTCACAAATATATGACCCCGTCGGCCTCTAGTAGGCCAAAGAACACCTTTTCGGAAGGTGTCGGGGGTCGGGGTGCCATGTCGGTGTCGGGGTGCCGTGTCGGGGTCGGGGTGCTGTTTCGGGGTCGGGGGGTCGGGGTGTCGTGTCGGGGTCGGGGTGTCGGGGTCAGGGGGTCGTTTGTCGGGGTGTGGTGTCGGGGTCGGGGTGTCGGGGTGTGGTGTCGGGGTTGGGGGTCAGGCGGTCAGGTGTCGGGGGGTCGGGGTCGGGGTCGGGTGTCGGGGTGTCGTGTCGGGGTCGGGGTGTGGTGTCAGGGTGTCGGGGGTCGGGGTCGGGGTGTCGGGCCGGGGTGTCGGGGTGGCGTGTCGGGGTCGGGGTGTCGGGGGTCGGGGTCGGGGTGTCAGGCCAGGGTGTCGGGGTGCCGTGTCGGGGTCGGGATGTCGGGGGTCGGTGTCGGGGATCGGGGGTCGGGGGTCGGGGTCGGGGTGTCGGGCCCGGGTGTCGGGGGTGGCGTGTCGTGGTCGGGGTGTCGGGGGTCGGGGGTCGGGGTCGGGCTGTCGTGCCGGGGTGTCGGGGTGGCGTGTCGGGGTCTTCTTCTTCTTCTACTACTTCTTCTACATCTTTTCTTCTTCTTCTTTTTTCATCTTTTTTCTACTTCTTTTCTTTTCTTCCTTTCTTCTTCTTCTACTTCTTTTCTTTTCTTCTTCTTCTTTTACTTCTTCTACTACTTCTACTTCTTCTAAGTCTTTTCTAACACTAACACTAACACAATCTAGCACTAACAATTAAATAGCAAAAAAATGAAAAAACAGAAAGAAAAAAAAGAAGTAGTCCCTCACCGGAGCAATGGGACGGTCGGCGGGGGCGGTGACAGGGGGGCGCCGGGCGGCGGGAGCAGTGACGGGGGTGGCGCCGGGCGGCTGGGGCGGCGCGGGGCGGCGGGAGTAGTGGCGGGGGTGGCGCCGGGCGGCGGGAGCAGTGGCGGGGGCGATGCCGGGCGGCTGGGCGGCGGCGGGTGCGGGGTGTCGACGGTGGGGTGGGGGCGGGGTGTCGGCGGGTGGGGTGGGGGCGGGGGCGGCGCCTGGCGGCGGGGCAGGGGCGGCGGCAGGGGGCGGGGGCGGCGCCGGGCGGCGGTGGGTGCGGGGCGTCGGGGAGGAGAGGAGAGAACAGAGAGTAACGGACAGGGGGATGGGGCCGTTAGTTAGGCCCTTCTTTGCCGGCCGCCTATCTTTGCCGTCCGCCATTATCTCCCTTTGCCGTCCGCTAGCGGATGGCAAAGAGGTGGGGCGTTAAGTTTTTTCTAAATGGGTGGGGGGTGGGGGCCACCTCTCTCTTTGCTGTCAGCCAGCGGACGGCGAAGTTTCTTTGCCGTCTGCTGGCTGTCAGAAAAGAGCCGGCTGATGGCAAAGGCCTGTTTCTTTGCCGGCCGCTTTTCGGTAGCTGATGGCAAAGAGCTTCTTTGCTGTCTGCTAGCCGACGGCAAAGAGCTGGCAGATGGCAAAGTAGCTGATTCCAGTAGTGAAAGCCTCCTCAAAGTCGGTTTTGCCCGAAAGGTAAGATTCCTTCTCGGACTCCAGGGTTCCCGGCATCTACCCCCTAGACGATAGGGTTCCTGGCGTCTAGCCTCTGGTCTCTGCAAAACTTCCTTCTACACTTTCCAAAAGCCTCGTGGGCTTTCCCCTTTGGCCCAAATAAACTGTTCTCGTGCCCAAACATTTCGGGAAACATCTGGAACCCTTCCGGAGACAAAACAATATTATCCCGTATATCAATCATTACCTCCAGACCATTCCGGAGCTCCTTGTCATGTCTGTGATCTCATCCGGGACTCCGAACAACATTTGGTCACCAACATACAACACTCATATAAAACTATATCATCAACGAACGTTAAGTGTGCGGACCCTACGGGTTCAAGAACTATGTGGACATGACCGAGACACCTCTCTGGTCAATAACCAATAGTGGAACCTGGATGCCCATATTGGCTCCTACATATTCTACGAAGATCTTTATCGGTCGAACCTTTATGACAACATACGCAATTCCCTTTGTCATCGGTATGTTACTTGCTCGAGATTCGATCGTCGGTATCTTCATATCTAGTTCAATCTCGTTACCGGCAAGTCTCTTTACTCGTTCCGTAATGCTTCATCCCGCAACTAACTCATTAGTCACATTGCTTGCAAGGCTTATCATGATGTGCATTACCGAGAGGGCCCAGAGATACCTCTCCGATACTCGGAGTGACAAATCCTAACCTCGATGTATGCCAACCCAACAAACATCGTCGGAGATACCTGTAGAGCATCTTTATAATCACCCAGTTACGTTGTGACGTTCGATAGAACACAAGGTATTCCTCCGGTATCCGGGATTTGTATAATCTCATAGTCAAATGAATATGTATAAGTCATGAAGAAAGAAATAGCAATAAAACTTCATGATCATTATGCTAAGCTAACGGATGGGCCTTGTCCATCACACTATTCCCCTAATGATGTGATCCCGTCCATCAAATGACAACACATGTCTATGGTTAGGAAACTTAACCATCTTTGATTAATGAGCTAGTCTAGTAGGGACTTACTAGGGACATTGTGTTTTGTCTATGTATCCACACATGTATCAAGTTTCCGTTTAATACAATTCTAGCATGAATAATAAACATTTATCATGATATAAGGAAATATAAAATAACAACTTTATTATTGCCTCTAGGGCATATTTCCTTCAAAATGCACCAGCCACAAGAGGCTGGTGCGTGATGTGAACATAGCTACCATGAATACATCTACAAATATTACGCGAGGCATCACTAACACAGTTGCACCTCGACCTATGACTATAATGTATACGAGACAAATAAATGGCCAGGTACTATCATTCATTTGTACGTATGATTTAACTGATGAGAATATGATGGCACACTCATGTTTTGGTTTATTTATACTCAGGAATAAAGAAATCAAGGAATTAATTAAAGAGGAGCAACCCTCTTTGCATGCATGCCCTCCATCGTCGTTGCATGCATGGCCTCCACCAGCGAACCATCCATCCTATCCAACATGCTCAAGTCAAGAAGCCAACGCCACAAGAGTCAAACAATTTTTTTTGCTTACATGGACCAAGAGTAACATGTTGGGTTCGAAGACTTACACCATGACGGGCCAGCCGAACCAAACTTCATCATCGTATAGTGTCCGGCCTTCGTACGGCCTGGCCATAGCGGACCGACTCGGCTGCATCGCTTTAATAAATAGCTAGTCTAGGTTAGAGTTTATACTCGGGTTTTGTTTAGAGAAGTTTAGACATTACTACTTTTCTTTGTCTTCACTCGTAGGGGCTAGTGCGACCGTTAGGACATCTTATCGGAACCCCAACTTGTGATATTAATTCATCTAGTATATCCGCAATTTTGAGATTGCTTGGCTATTATTTTCTTGCATGTTCTTCGATTTGCTTGTAGGAAAAATCCTTCATGGATAGGTCGATCGCGTCGTTGGCTCGGTCGATAACGCCGTGGACTTGGTTCAGCGATTGTTGTGGATATCAGTCGTGTACGGTCCTCCTTGTACGATTGGTATCCGGATCGTGAGGGTCAAGTCCCACCCAAAATCGTAGTTATATCTCTCTCATTGAAAGATCGGGTCCCCAGTTCACATCAAGTGGTATCAGTTTTCAGGTTCATCGTGAGAGATTTACAGTTTTATTAGGTTAGGTTATTTTTCAGTCTTACAACCCCAAACAAAAAGCCAAAAACAAATTAGATTAGTTCATCTGTCAGACCTACCTTTTTAGCCTTTAGCAATTTTTGCATCTGGTATTTGTGTAGTTAAATTTTTGGTTGCATTCATCTAATACTAGTGCTGGTCTAGATTAGTCTGAGTGAACATTGTCTACTAAATCAAACTTTTTCTTTTGTCCACCATACTTTCCGCCCCCACCTCATTCATCATCTAGTACAAAAAAGATCGCATCAGTTTTCTATCTTTCCTGTATTTACTGCAGCGTGCAATCCAAAATCCCATCTGTTACTAATCCGCCGTGCTTCACCACGCGTCTACAACAGCACCCAGCACAAAGATCAATCTGTGTCTGCTGTGACAGCGTACGCATAGTCTGATCTGCCTAACCACGTATCCAACACTGCCTTTTCCTTCCTTTGGAGGATGCAGAACCGTGAGCAGTCGTGCCTTTTATTTTTATTTGCTTACCTTTGACTAGCTCACGTTCCAACTACATCCTGTAGTCTATGAGCCTGATCATGGCATAAGTAACTTCCTGCTAGTAACCGGTTTGATAGAAAAATAAAGAGCAAAAAATGAAAAAAAAAGAATAAAAAAAGGAAAAACATTGAAAAAAATTAGGCCGGCTAGCAATTGTTTTGGACTGCTTTGTTCTATTTGCTACTTAGGACATTATTTTCACTGCTGCTTTGATCACCACTTCATCTATCATCTATTTTCGAGCTTTGGCATCCACTGTACTTATACCTCACTTATATTTAGCTAATTAGAGCCATCATATTTCATCGACTTCCACTCATTTTATTCAGTATCTGGGATTAGATTGTTTTGTCTCTTACTAGTCGAATGCCAGCACTAGTTAGGAGTTTGAGCAATTATTCACCCTGCATTGCTTTTTGCTAAATTGTGCCACTGATATTGTGAGTTGAGAAGACTTTGCCAAGATACACCTTTTCTACCAATAAGTACAGGTCCGGGCTCTACTGATTACTGGTTATCGCTCCATCCAATCTTCATCGGTAGTTTGAAGCCAACACCAACACGTCGATCACCACCTGTTGCGTTGGTAAGAACAAGTAAGAATTTGGTACTAAGCTTGAGTGTGAGCGAATTTTCTCCACCACATCCTATTACTTGATAGGGATCATACGCTGTGTTATTTTTCTCTTTCACTAACAATGGCGCAGGATCAGCCCACACTTGAGGGCCTCACCACGGATGTGAAAGTCACCAGCGAACGTCTCGCCCAACTTGAGGGTGCTCAGATTGTGGCGGAAGAGAGGCTCAAGGCCATCGAGGGTGCACAGGGTGTTGCCAACAAACATCTATAGGACATCATGTCACGTCTGGACGGGTTGCAAACTGCACCCCCCATCAACAACAATGTTGATCTTAGCAACTCCCAGGTGTTGCCGCTATTTCGCAAGCTCGGTGTGTGCCCATGGGTCATCCACAACACCCAGCTACTGCCATTAATGTCACCACCATAAACCAACACCAAAAAATTCCTCCCCGCGTCGCCGAGGAACATGGGGACAACTATGAGGATTATTCTGGTGACACCGAAGACGACCAAATGGTCAACCACCACAATGACTGTGCTCATCGACAACTACGTTTCAACCGTCAAGGTAATGCATGAGGTCCACATAGGTATGATGTTCGAGATTACGACCACTCCTGTGCTAAAATTAAATTTACTATGCCTGCTTTCAATGGTAAATATAATCCAGATGTTTATCTTGATTGGGAACTTTCTGTTGAACAAAAAATTGCATGTCATGATATTCCTGAGAACCAAAGAGTTAGGGCAGCCACTAGTGAATTTACATGCTTTGCTTCTATTTGGTGGAGTGAATATTGTCGTATTAATGCAAATAATATACCTACTACTTGGGATGCTTTAAAACGAGCTACGCGACGGTGTTATGTTCCTTCGTATTATGCTCATGATAAACTATATGAATTGCAACATTTAAAACAACATAGCAGTTCCATAGAGGATTACTATCAAGAATTGCAAACTGGCTTAGTGCGATGTGGATTAGTTGAAACTGAAGATGCTATGATGGCTAGATTTTTAGGTGGTTTGAATCGTGATATTCGGGATATATTGGACTATAAGGAGTACAATTCTATTACTCGTTTGTTTCATTTTGCTTGTAAAGCTGAAAGGGAAGTACAAGGACGGCACAACAAGGGACAAGGTAACTTTTCTGCAGGTCGCCGCTCATCATGGACACCCTCTCCTACTGTTCCGTCCACTACTGAGTTAACACCACCTATCTTGCACAATGGCGCACACCCATCAAGTTCAAAATCAGCTCCACAATCATCCGAGGATTCGAAAGCAATTTCTGTAGCACCCACCACTTCGTCTGGACGCACAAGGGACATGAAGTGTCATATATGCAAAGGTGGCAGGCACTTGATGAACGACTGTCCAAATAAACGAACATTCACTGTGCGAGAAGATGGTGAGTACTCTTCTGCTAGTGATTTGGATGAAGATACACGTGCTATGCTTGCCACTAATAATGTAGGTGACACTGAGGAGAATGAGATGAAGGTGATACATGTTAATGTTGCGATGGCAGATTAGTACCAAGCCTTGTAACCATGCAAGTACTTAGTGCCCAGGTGGGGCATGCTGAGATGACTCAACGCCATAATCGTTTTCAAACTAAGTTTGTTGTCAAAGGGCATTCAGTTCGTGTGATCATTGATGGTGGAAGCTGCAATAATTTGGCGAGTATAGAGATGGTGGAGAAACTTGGTGTAGGGTCGAAAGTATGTCTAGAGGGGGGTGATTAGACTACTTGACCAAATAAAAATATATCCTTTTCCCAATTTTAAGTCTTGGCAGATTTAGCAATTTAGCATAAGTCAAGAAATCAACCTACACATGCAATTCTAAGAGTATAGCAGCGGAATGTAAATCATTGCATATGAAGGTAAAGGGAGGAGTTTAGAGGGAGAAAATGCAATGTAGACACGGAGATTTTTGGCGTGGTTCTGATAGGTGGTGCTATCGTACATCCACATTGATGGAGACTTCAACCCACGAAGGGTAACGGTTGCACGAGTCCACGGAGGCTCCACCCATGAAGGGTCCATGAAGAAGGAACCTTGTCTATCCCACCATGGCCATCACCCATGAAGGACTTGCCTCACTTTGGTATATCTTCATGAAGTAGGCGATCTCCTTGCCCTTACAAACTCCTTGGTTCAACTCCACAATCTTGACGGAGGCTCCCAAGTGACACCTAACCCATCTAGGAGACACCACTCTCCAAAAGGGGATAGATGGTGCGTTGATGATGAACTCCTTGCTCTTGTGCTTCAAATGATAGTCTCCCCAACACTCAACTCTCTCTCACAGATTTGGATTTGGTGGAAAGATGATTTGAGTGGAAAGTGAGGGAGTCCTGGACTAAGGGGTCTTCGGGCGTCCGGCCTGCTAGCCATGGGCCGGACTGATGGGCTGTGAAGATACAAAGACTGAAGACTGCACCCGTGTCCGGATGGGACTCTCCTTGGCGTGGAGGGCAAGCTTGGCAACCAAATATGTAGATTCCTTTCTCTGTAACCGACCTTGTGTAACCCTAGATCCTCCCGGTGTCTATATAAACCGGAGGACTTGGTCCGGATAGGAGAGATATTCATTACCATAGCCATACAAGCTAGACCTCTAGGGTTTAGCCATTACGATCTCGAGGTAGATCAATTCTTGTAATACTCATATTCATCAATATCAATCAAGCAAGACGTAGGGTACTACCTCCATAGAGAGGGCCTGAACCTGGGTAAACATTGTGTCCCCTGTATCCTATTACCATCGACCTCAGACGCACAGTTCGGGACCCGCTACCCGAGATCCGCCGGTTTTGACACTGACATTGGTGCTTTCATTGAGATTTCCACTGTGTCTTCGACGAAAGGTTCGATGGCCCCTTCAATCATCGAGAGTGACGATGTCCAAGGAGAAACCCACCTCCCCAGACAGATGTTCATGTTCGGCGGCTTCGCACTGTTGGCCAACTCGTTTGGCCACCCGGAGCAGATCGATAGCTACGCCCCTGGCCATCAGGTCGGATTTGGGAGTTTGAACTACATTGCGGACATCCTGGAGATTTAATCTTTGCCAGATTCAAGACCGTGGTGACCGCTCCCGGTCACCTTGGCGAACATGACCTAAATCTGTCGTCAGACCACATCCAGGAGATAGCTCCTATGACCACTCCGGCCTTAGATCTAGAGCACACTGCGGCATCCAAGGATTGGAGGTTCAACCCAACCATGGAGGCCACAGACGCCCCCGCGTTGGATCCGCACATGGACTTAATCTCACGCAATACTCGTGTCACCGGAACTCCACACTCTTCTCTGGGTATAAGTTCCGAACCATGCGAGTCCACGGATACCGAACTTGATCGTTTATCGATCTTTGAGTTCAGCGCCGCAGACATCTTCCAGCACTCACCCTTGAGCGATGTGCTAAACTCATTAAAGAACTTGTCCTTGGTGGGGGACTCACAGCCGAACTATGTACGGTTCGAACTAGGGGCTGATGATGGGGAATTTTGCTTCCCACCCGCCACCCACTTCATAGCCACTGTCAAGGATTTAACCGACATGCTTGACTATGGCTCCGAAGACATTGCTAGTACGAACGACGATGCCGACAAGGAGCAAGGCCAAAACCTGCCATTCACTAGACGATGCACGACCACTTCTTCCTACGATGTATACATGGTGGACACACCTGGAATAACTAACAACGATGACAAAGAGGATCCAGTTGAGGATAAACCTCCCGAGAGACAGCCCAAGTGCCAACTTCCTCGATGTCGCTCTAAGTCATGTCGTTCCAAAGACTGCAGTACAGGCATCGGGAAAAATAATACTCCAGACAATGCCGAAAATAATGAAGACCCCATCAAGGTAACCTCCGAACAGGGGGAACGGGATAATGGGCAAGTTAGCCCTGATGAACAAGCCATACACGGAGATTCGAAGGACAGTAATTATCTTCCACTCTCCAAGGAAGAGGAGAGCCTCGGCAACGAGGATTTCATCGTGCCCGAGGAACCTTTCGAGCAGGAGCGCTTCAAACGCTGGCTAATAGCCACTGCAAGGAGCCTAAGAAAGAAGCAGCTGCAGCTTCAAGAGGACCAAGATCTGCTCAATGATAGATGGACTGAAGTCCTGGCCGCCGAAGAATACGGCCTTAGTGGCCCACCTAAAAGCTACCCGAAGCGTAGATTGCTACCTCAGTGCGATGACAAGGCGCTGCAGCCCGTACCATCATCACACAATGCGGCAAGTTGACCACAACTCAGTCCGGATAAAGAGGCAACTCAAGACGAACACTAGACCGCCCCACCTCGCCATAAAGGCAATAATAAAACAGCTCGGGGTTACACATACAAC
Source organism: Triticum aestivum (assembly GCF_018294505.1). Classification (NCBI taxonomy): domain Eukaryota; kingdom Viridiplantae; phylum Streptophyta; class Magnoliopsida; order Poales; family Poaceae; genus Triticum; species Triticum aestivum. The sequence continues at coordinate 526,915,158 of NC_057797.1, forward strand.
CTCCAACAGGACTTGGATAGCAGAGCAGGACATGCAAGATTGATCTACGGATCGCGAGGACATGCCTCGACACGCGATGACGGATACCTGTTCGGACATGACAAACCTAGCCACGCCCGGGCCAGAAACCGCAAATGGACTCCATCGGAGGTACATCGTAGTGTGGCCCAACATAGAGGCGCCGCACACCCTCTTTGCTTCATAGACGAAGTAATGGAGCATGAATTCCCAGATGGGTTCAAACCCATGAATATCGAATCATACGACGGAACAACGGACCCCGCGGTATGGATCGAGGACTTCCTCCTCCATATCCACATGGCCCGCGGAGATGACCTTCATGCCATCAAATACCTACCACTAAAACTCAAAGGACCAGCTCGGTACTGGTTAAATAGTCTGCGGAAAATTCTATTGGCAGCTGGGAAGATTTGGAAGACGCCTTCTGCGGCAACTTCCAAGGAACATATGTCCGGCCACCGCACACTGATGACTTAAGTCACATTGTCCAGCAGCCCAGAGAGTCATCCAGGAAGCTCTGGACAAGGTTCTTAGTTAAAAAGAACCAAATCATCGACTGTCGGGATGTAGAAGCCCTTGCGGCCTTCAAACACAGCGTCTGGGATGAATGGCTTGCACGCCACCTCGGTCAAGAAGTACCTAAATCCACGACAGCCCTTACCGCTCTGATGACTCGCTTTTGCACGGGAGAAGACAACTGGCTCGCTCGTAGAAGCAACAACACCAGTGAATCGGGCACTTCCAAACTCCGAGATGGCAATGACAAGCCACAACGAAGCAAACACAATAGTCGCAATGATAATGAAAGATCACGCGACATAGTGGTCAACGCCGGATTCAGCAATCCCAAACCCGGTCATAGGAAAAAGCCATTCAAGGCGAACCGAGACGGGCCATCCAACCTAGACAGGATATTGGACCAACCCTGCCAGATTCACGGGCACCCCGATAAACCAGCTAATCATACCAACATAAGTTGTTGGGTCTTCAAGCAGGCTGGCAAGCTCAACGCCGAACACAAGGGGAGGAGGCCACCGGACAATAGCGACGACGGATAGGTTCATCAACCAAATACCGGGGGTCAGAAGCAATTTCCCCCCGAGGATCGATCAATCCCGGAGCAGAAATAGCAGTTCGGCTTCCGCTGCCCACCTCATATACCCGCTCAATCTGTACATAGGCGGAAGCACAATATGGACAAGCCTGCAAGCACTCCCGTAACATTTTTATCTACTTTCCTTTTTTCTTTCTTCATCATCTCTTAAAAACATGTGTCGCAAAGGATGAACATCTAAAACCGACTCCATCGGAGGTCGGATCCATACACTCACCTACGGGGCTATTTCCGTCAAGGACTCCCTTCACCGAGGACAGGCGGCGCAGACATGCGACAGGAGGTCCAAAAATTACTTTTTGTAGACCGCACTCTCTATATCGAGCCTATAAAGTGCCTTTTTCCTCCGCCTCCGACCCCTGGCATATCAAATAGTCGGGGCTGCGGCTTTGTTATCTATATACACGATTGGCACATCACTCGGATCCCAGTAAAAATAATCCATTCTTTTCTAAAGGACCGAGTTTTGCCCCTACGGTTGTTTCCAACATACACCTCGGCATAATTTGCCAGGGGCTCGGTATGGGAATGAGCGAGTTGGCGACAAGTCTGAACAGCTCAATAGCATACTTCGACGTCGCGAGTTTGTCCTTATATGCATCAACTCCTAATCATGTCTTGGGTCAATAGTTGGGTTGCCCAGCTCCTGCTCTTGCTATCCTATGTTCTGCTCTATCGGCTAGGGTACTAAAGGGAGAACTACTGCGATTGTGCTTCCGGTTCACCTAGTTAGGCACCTTAGTAGAGAAAGCCGAAAACTAACCGTCATGATGCGGCGAGAGATGGCCAACCACTTGATGACTTATCGGAATCTTTAGCGATTCCTCCGTATCACACGAAGGACCTCTTCCCGGTCAAATATGTAAATGCATCGTATGAATAAGCCGCATACTACCAGGGGCTATGTCATAGACCCACCATTAAAACTCCTATGGCTAAGTGAAAGTGTTAACGCCCTATAGTATGGTTGCCTGGTTCGCCACATTGACACCTCCTTCACGGACCAAGACGTTGGGTCAAAAGTGATCAGATGCTTTTTCGAACACCCCCGTACTTCCTACGAGGGGGCAGAAGCCGACGACTGGAAAACTTTCAGATAATATACAAACGGCCGCACAGGAGGAACAAATGCCTTTAGGCAAAATCAAAATATAGACTGATTACAACAATTGTCTTTTACAATTCACTCGAATATTATGCCTTTCGAACATTGACCCTCTATCTAGTGGGAAGCCTCTAAGACGTCCTCAAAGTAATGCTCTGGTGCATGATGGTCCTTGCCCTTCGGTGGACCCCGCGCTGCAACATCGACGACCTTCATCTTCCCCCACTATGTCTTGACTCGGGCAAAGGCCATCCGTGCACCTTCAATGCACGCTGACCGCTTCACAGCGTCGATACGTGGCATCGCATCAGCAAGCCGCCACACCAAGCCTAAATAGCTATTTGGAATCGGCTCAGTTGGCCACAGCTGAAGTATGACATTCTTCATGGCAGCGCCGGACATCCTATGAAGCTTGGCCCATTGGGACATCTATTCATTCAGCAGTAGAGGGCGTTTTGACACGCCGAACTGTGACCAGAAAATCTTCTCTGTTGCATATCCCTCTTGCGCTTGGTAAAACTGCGCCGGATTGGATGAACTCTTTGGCAGGTCCAAAAACACGTCTGGAGAACTCCACACTTGGTTAAGCTGAGCATAATTCGGATCACCAAACTTAGTCTGTAATAAAAAGGGCTTACCAGCTGCAATCTTCACAACTTGCCGGATCTCCTCACGGGCCGCTCTAGATTCGGACTGCGCTTCTTTCGCCTCTCGCAAGGCCTTGTCAAGCTTAGCCGCTTTGGCTTTATTCTCCTTCTCTAGGAATTCACAACGGCTAGTAGCATTTTTCAGTTCGAGCGCCATCGAGGATATTTTCTCCTTGTCTTGGTGCGGAGCAGCTTGTTTGGCCTTTAACTCGATCGATGCCTTTTTGGCAGCTGCATTACTAAACCGGGCCTGCTCCTTGGCCCGGGCCAGCTCCGCCTGAAGAATCTCAACGGCGGCGGTACCATCTGCTGCCATGCATATTCCAGTATGCAACTTTCAGCGTCACACTTGTATTACGAACACGTATATGTAAGGATTGCTCCGAATACATACCTTGCGACTCGTCAAGGCGCCTGTTGATAAGCGCGATATCAGTATCTGCCTCATCAATCTTGTGTTGCAAATCCGCAATCTCTACAGTCCGGACAGTTTCTGGGAGGTCACAGCTTGTGTTCCAATTAATCATATTACTTCCTGGGCATATCTTTTGATCCTCTGATCGCCTCCCTCGGGAAGCCAATCGGAGTCTCAGGGGATACTATCAATACACAGGTGTATTCTCAAATAAAACACAATAGAACATATTATGGTACAAACCTTGAATCCTCTTAGCAGGCTCGCAAAGGCCTCATTCAATCCGCTCTTCGCGGACAGGACCTTTTCAACCACTATGCCCATCAAGGTATGATGTTCCTCTGAGGCGGACGCCTGCCGTAGCATGTTCGTTAGTATATCCGGTGCCTCTGGGTCTCTGGAGGCTGCTGTAGGAGTACGGCCACCCTTTGAAAGGATTCGTTTATTCGTATCTGACTGTATACCGGATTGTTCGGGGCCTTCATTGCTGGTCCGCGGACCCTGGGCCACCGAAGTGTCACCTTCGGGTAATATCTATCATCCCTCGCACCACCTATTGGTCGGGGGAGACCCTATGCGACGACACCTCGAAGTCGTCTGACCTATTGGGCGGAGAGGACGATGGAGGCGTCTTGCTTTCCATCATCTCTGGGAGAAGGTCCCCCGAGGAAGAGGATTGGTGAAGAAGACTGCGTGCCGAACTGCAAAAAATATATGTTCTAGGCATTACAAGAAAAAGAACGGGACATGTTTAAAACATCCTTGTTTACTTACGATTTGGCCTGAGGCTTGTCCTCATCATGAGACTGCACGTCTACATCCTCCAAGCCTGAGCCACCTGATGGAGGCATCTTGCCTCGCTTAGGAGTCTTTTCCTCCCAATCTTCGGAGGCGGCCTTTTTCTTTCCATGGGGGGAAGAGACGTTGACCTCCCCCTCATTTTTGTCTTCAGACAATGGGATCTTGATTCCTCTGGATACAATGTCTGATACACCTTCGGGACGGAGGCCATCTTTGGTCCTCTCTGCCTCACCCCCCTTCACAAGCATCTGGTATGGTGTCGGGGCCGGCATCCTTGTTAAAACGGTATTCGCTGGGCCTTCGGGCAGGGGGGGCGAACACATAATTAGTTCCGCTTTCTTTATCCAGACCTGGGAGAAGATAGTTTCCTCAGTACCATATTATGGTATGCGTAACTTCAAAGTGTTCGAAAGACAAGTGCTTACCGGGGTATTCAGACGGTTGCAGTCAAGGCCAACATCCTCAGTAGTGTTCGGCCAATGTTTTCTCTTCCCGAAAAACAGCTTCCACACCCCTTCGTGCGTAGTGCCAAAGAGGTGTTGTAGGGTTCGCGGTCCTTCTGGATTAAACTCCCACATGCGGCAAGACCTGCGTTGGCATGGCAGGATTCGACGAACTAGCATCACTTGAATCACATTAACAACGTCGATGTCTCTCTCAAGGAGGGTTTGGATGCGACTCTGTAGAGTCTGCACTTCGTCAACTGATCCCCAGTCCAGCCCTTGTTAATCCATGATGCAAGCTGGGGCGGAGGGACAGAACGGAACGCAGGTATAGCTGCCCACTTAGTTCTATAGGTTTCCATGACATAAAACCACTCTCGCTGCCATTGGTAGGAGGTTTCGGTGAAAGAGCCTTTTGGCCAGAGAGTGTTGGTAAGCTTGCTCACTACAACACCACCGCACTCCGCCTGTTCCCTGTCAACTACCTTCGGCTTCACACTGAAGGTCTTGAGCCATAAGCCGAAGTGTGGGGGGGGGATTCAGAGGAAGGCCTCGCATGTAATGATAAACGTCGAGACGTGGAGGATAGAGTCCGGGGCTAGATCATGAAAATATCATCCGTAATAAAACATTAGCCCTCGGACGAAGGGGTGAAGAGCGAACCCTAGCCCCCAGAGGAAGTGGGAGATGAATACGACCCTCTCGCCACATCTGGGGGTCGGAATAACCTGTCCTTGAGCAGGAAGCCTGTGGTGGACCTCCGCAGTCAAATATCTGGCCGCCCGAAGCTTTGCAATATCCTCCCCTGTAACGGAGGAGGCCACCCATCGGCCTTGAGAGTTGGGTCCGGACATGATTGGGAGGCTTGAAGCAATAAAGTCGAACCTTGGGTGCTAGAACTCTAGGTTGGGAAGGCTGTGGAGAGGTTTGGCATAAAAGAGACGGCCCTTGGTTCCTTTATAAAGGTAGAGGGTATTGAACGCCTCCTCCTAAGCCTAAGAACCTGTCTATTCCTAAGGAATCTTTCCTGCAGGACGGTTGGGTTACCCATACTCGTATTGATGAGAATCCCGTGATAAGGGGACATGATCTTTGCTTCGATAGGACGTGCCAATAAAAACCATGCCCCAAAACATGGAATGGCGGGACGGGAAAAGGTTCGAAATAATGACTGGACAAGCGTGACGTTGCATTGCTAAAGTTGTCAGCAGATTAGATTTGTGAAATATTATACTCTCTACGGTTGTGTGTTACAGATCCAGACAGGTTTATTTCGTCCGAAGACTATCTTGGAGTTTGGAAGGAGGAACCCGCCTTGCAATGCCGAAGACAGATCTACGCGCCGGATACCTTGTCATTGAAGCCAGGTTTAGGGGCTACTGAGGGAGTCCTGGACTAAGGGGTCTTCGGGCGTCTGGCCTGCTAGCCATGGGCCGGACTGATGGGCTGTGAAGATACGAAGACCGAAGACTGCACCCGTGTCCGGATGGGACTCTCCTTGGCGTGGAGGGAAAGCTTGGCGGCCAAATATGTAGATTCCTTTCTCTGTAACCGACTTTGTGTAACCCTAGATACTCCCGGCGTCTATATAAATAGGAGGACTTGGTCCGGATAGGAGAGATATTCATTACCATATCCATACAAGCTAGACCTCTAGGGTTTAGCCATTACGATCTCGAGGTAGATCAACTCTTGTAATACTCGTATTCATCAATATCAATCAAGCAGGACGTAGGGTATTACCTCCATAGAGAGGGCCCGAACCTGGGTAAACATTGTGTCCCCTGTCTCCTATTACCATCGACCTTAGACGCATAGTTCGGGACCCCCTACCCAAGATCCGCCTATTTAGACACTGATAGAAAGCAACTTGGGGAAGGCTAGAGATCAATATTCTTGTGGTTGGATTGGAATATCTTGGTCTCAACACATGAGTAGGTGGTTCTCTCTCTCAAAAAATGTATGCTGAAAATGTAGGCACATTTTGATGGCTCTCTACACAAATGGAGGATGGGTGGAGGGGTATATATAGCCTCCACACAAAATCTAACCGTTACACACAATTCACCAAACTCGGTGAGACCAAATACACAAACTCGGTCAGGCCGATTCGGTTCAAAATGTGAATGTTAGGCTTTTTGGTGGGACCGATTTCATTAGGGTTAGGGCATGACGTAATCTCGGTGAGACCAATCACATGAACTCGGTGGAACCGATTTTTGTAATAGGCAAATAGAGAGTTGGTCAGGCAAACTCGGTGGGCCCGATCGCTCATTTCGGTGAGACCGAAACGTTACGAAAAGGAAACAGAGAGTTTGCATTGCGAACACGGTGGTACCGATTGCTCATCTCGGTTAGACCGAAACGTTACGAAGGGAAATAGAGAGTTTGCAATCCCATCTTGGTGAGACCGAGATCCCTATCGGTGAGACCGAACTGATTAGGGTTTCTGGCTGTGGCTATGTCAAATGTACTCGGTGGCGCCGGATAGATCAAATCGGTGAGGCCGAGTTTGACTTTTGGTTTAGGACATATGTGGGTATGAGAAAGTGGTTGAGGGCTTTTGGAGCATATCACTAAGCATTTTGTGAAAGCAAGCCATTAAGCAACACCTCATCCCCTTTTAATAGTATTGGATTTTCCTATGGACTCAATGTGATCTTGGATCACTAAAATGAAAATGTAGAGTCTTGAGCTTTTGCCAATATGTGTCCTTAGCATTTTGAGGGGTCCACATTCCTAGTCCATGCCATGCCAATCATTGAACTTCCTAAAATGATCATCTTGAAAGAGCATTAGTTCAGTGAGCTATATGTTGTTAGAAATTACCAGAACCACCCAAGGATAGTTGCACTTTCAATCTCCCCCTTTTTGGTAATTAATGACAACATATAGATCAAAGCTTTGACAAATGATAATGAGATTGAAATACATCGTTGCTTTGAGAAGTATGTGATAAGCGAGAGCTCCCCCTAAATTTGTGCACTATTTAAAATTTGCTTTTGAATGCAAATGCACAATTGATTAGGATCATGGGTTACTTTTCCATGTCACATACATCTTGGTGAAACGCTCAAAATGATAGAATATGAAATATGCACTCATCACCAAGGCAAAGTGAATGATCATACATCAGAGATAAATAATTGCATCATTCAAGCACAAGCATTAAAGTAATATGATCAAGCACATGATCATATAAGTATCTCGCACACAAATAAGGAATTATCCAAGCAAGCACACAGATAAGTATCAAACAAGTGGCGAATAAGGCAAAAAGAAGCAAAGCTCTCTCTCTCTCTCAACCTATGATCTATACACTTTCTCCCCCTTTGGCAACAAGTTACCAAAAAGCTCGAAAATGCATAGTGCTATGCGTCTCTCTAGGCTTGATCTTCGGGAGGAGGCATTGAGAGGACTCCAATGACGAATGCATCGGTTGAAGTTGTTGGAGCTGGTGGAGTGGCAACTGGAGGTGGCACTGATGCTGTGCCTGCAGGTGCTGATGTAGTTGCTCTTGTGTCAGTCACTAGCACTGTAGCAGATCTATGTCATCTTGGCACTCTCTGAAAGGCATCTGTGGTAGCCTGCCCTTTCCTGTCCTCAGCTTCTTCCTGGAGCTTCTCAACTGTTGTCTGCATCTCTGTTACTTTCAAGTCAAGATCATAGAATTTAGTCTCAATGATCCTCTCCAAGCTTTGTTGGTTCTGAGTCAGGGTGGCCAATCCCTTCTCAATCCTCAAGGTGGCTTGAATCAGATATCCAAGTTGGTCTTGCTTTGACTTGAGGAACACTTGAAAAGCCTCTTCAGCACTTGGCATCTTTGCTACCTTCTCAGCTTTAGCTTTTTCCCTCTTCTCTTGAGCCTCTGTAGACGTGGGATCTTCAGCATTCATGACAACTGTGTTATCCTCAAAATCAGGCCTCAATGGAAAATGCTTCTTGTCCAACAAGTAAGTGCATGTGCCCATCTTGGAGTTGGTGAGCACTTGGATGTGTGGAGCATACCCACATGACCTCATCTGATCTGCAGTTATCCTCTTGATTGTATCAACAATCAGACTCATCACCTTGAACTTCTGGGGCACATCAAACAACTGTAGCAGGTTAATGGAGTGGCCTCTCATTATCCTATGATCACCTAACTTGGGCAACAAAGTATGCCTCAAGATAGTGTTGATGGTGGTCAAACCAGACAACAAATAGTATACGGAGCCCATCTTGTGAGTCTCCAAAGCTTTGTCATGAATCTCCTTATACATGTTAGCCATTGAGTTGTGATCTTTATTCTTCGTGGCATATACATCTATGTCATCTTCATGCTCTGCAGGAGCATTTATCAGTTTTCCCACTCAGCAACTGTCGATTGGTACCTGGTACCCTCAGACATCCAGAAAATTCTGCCATCAGGATAGAAATGTGTTATGAAGTAGAATTGCATGATGAATTCATCATTCCACTTGGTCAACTTCTGACCCACAAAAGCATCTTCTTCTTCTTCCATCTCAACTTCAGTCTCACGCACTCGGGCCTTGTTCTTCTCAGCAGCTAGTATATTCCTTGTGCTCCTCTTTGGTGCAGTCTTGGGAGCTGGAGCAGAAGCTTTGGGGCTGTCTTGGGCTTAGATGAGGAAGCCCCAGACTTGATGGCATCCCCTGTCAGCTTTGGAGCTTTAGGCGCTAGTGCAGCATCCTCTTCACTACAAAAAAATACACTTCCGTGATGATACGTGTTTGTCACAGTAGGTCGCGTTTTTTTGTCATGCATGTATATCCATGACGATTTTATGACAGAATCAAGATAGTCATACCTGTGATGTCGTAGAAGTGTTCCATGACATTACCAAAATTATCATCACGGAAGTGTCCACTTCCATGACGATAAATCGCGCATCACAGAAGTGCTTTCATCAAGGGTGACCAACACGTGGCATCCATTGTAACGGAATGCCATTAAGCTATCGGGCTGGGTTTTGGATCCAATAACCCGTTAATAGCCCCGACCAATGGGAAATTTCCGCGTGTAAAATTCTTATTGGCCGGACAAAAGACGTGTCAGCTCATCAGTGGGTCAGATAGGCGCCTATGATATGTCGACACGTGCCACGGCCCACCACTGGCCCATTTAGCTTACAAAACCAGCCCATTTGACTTGGTCAAAAGTTAACGGGCTGGCCCATGAAAAGCCTGTTAACGGTCTCTTCGCAAATATCCCATTTTACGGCCCGCTAACTCACGGCCCAACAACATCATGTGGGCCGTCGAATATAACACCAGCCCATTTCACTTTCGGCCCATGTATGGCCCACGACGTCTTTCGGCCCATATGAGGCCTTCATATCTTTCGGCCCTTTACAGGCCCACGGTGACTCTAGCCCATAATGAACAGTAATTTTCTTTATACCCGTTAACGGCCCGTGATTTACATGGGCCGTTTCCAGCCCGTGTTAGCTTTCGGCCTATTGATGGCCCATACGTTCTTGGGCTCCTTTTCGGCCCTCAATTACTTCCGTCCCGTTAGTGGCCTGTTCCCCTAATGGGCCAAATTCGGCCCATGGCAAGAGTTGGCCCGTTACTGGCATGTTCCCCTAATGGGCCAAATTCGGCCCATGGCAAGAGTCGGCCCGTTACTGGCCTGTTACCCTAATGGGCCAAATTCGGCGCATGGCAAGAGTCGGCCCGTTTTCTGGCCTATTAACCCGTTGCGTCGTTTCTAGCCCGTCCTATATTCTGGCCCATTAACGACCCATTATGCATGTGACAGAATTAAGCCTTTGCTGCCCTACGGCCTGTTAACGACCTGTTACCGTGCTGGGCCGATACCAATTACGCCCGATTATGGCCCATGTAGACCCATTTATCCGATGGCCCGAGGCCCACCGATTACAGGTCCATTTATCGATGGCCCATAGGAGACCCATGGATCCTAGGGCCCGTATATGGCCCATGGTAGTTGCGGCCACTAGCAAACCAGGGAAAAAGAAGACTAGGAAATAAATAAGGCCGAAACTAACGCTAGGCTATTAAGGCGATTGCATAGATTACATCCACTCAGCATCAAAGATTGCCACCAGTGCAAATATAGGGAACACCCTACACTATACAAAAATGGCTTGCTATTTTCTTCAGCCGGTGGCTATACGTTAAGAATAAATTTTGTATCGCCCCAAAACAAATTACAACTATATAACAAAAGGAAGGTTAGCATAAAACTTAACAGTCTAGCAGATAAATGCACCACCAGAAGTTCAGAAGCTCAGTTCATTTGACCTGACTGTTACGTTTTCATGCTGTATTGTCCGATGGAGCACCATAACCCTCGCCTTCATTTCCCCTAGGCTCCTGAGCAACATAGAAAATGTCTGATAGTCTGGTTTCAAAACCATGCATATATTGACGACATTGAGCAATGTTTCTCCTTGTTTCACAAAGGGTCTCTGTTAGGGAATGGACTTGTGTCTGGAGCGCAGATACAACATTGCTTTGAGCTTGCATATATTGATCATGAGGTAGTTTGGACGATATTGCCTTAACAACCAACCCAGTATTACGCAGGAACGTGCTTTTGGCACTGTTAGTGGACAGGTACTGACCCACTGCAGCAAGAGCTGACATTGCGGTTATAGTTGCCTCGCCACCTTCAGAAGGTGGCGGTTCCACCATTTCTTCCATAGCTCGCTGAAAAGTTGAGGTTTTACATTAGTAGTACCAGAACAGAAGATATTAAGGATGCAGCAAAACCAAACAAAATAGCTTTGGTCTGTATACAAAACTTATTCTGGTGAACCCATGAAAAATATTAGTTGTATTTTGTTGCAAAGTACATAATAAAACTAGGTTCCAAACATAGGACCATGTACCATCTCTAATGTATTGTATATTTCTTCACATTGTATTGAGGGCTAGGGATAAAGAGACGAAGTTTATAATACGGCAAGCATAGTATGGCATCATTCATATCACAAAACAACTGATAACAAACAAACACGCAATTGTAACGTTGTGTGGGCAAGTCCAGCACGGAACTAGATTACGGGTCAATATCAAAGGAACATCACTCCTCTCTTTTAAACCTTGTAAGGTGCAATGATACGCTAAGACAATTGTGTATAAAATTGAAAAGAGTAATAGCCATTGGCTGCAAACCATGCAGTTCAAGGCACAAGTCAGAGTAAGTAGTAGTTAAAAGGCATGAGGGTTAAGGACTTACAATAGCGGCTTTGACTGGTGTAGTCATGCCCTTCTTCTTGCTGGTGTGACAGTCCTTGAAGATTTCCATAACATTTGGTTCAGGTACTTTTTGGTCCTTGCAGGCTTTCCTCTGCATTTTGAACAAGTCAATATAGATCTGATAATATGGTACAGCGAAAAGAGTGAAACAACAGCTAATTACAAGAGCCTCGGAGTGTGCAATATAGCTACGAGATCCTGTCGTCTGTTGGAATTTCACTTTCGTACGGTTGGCCTTGTTCTTTGAACAGTTCACCTACAAGAAGATAGATTTGTGTGGCACATGCGTAAATAGGACTTCAACATGTGATCTGATCACATATATATAATGTACCTGATACTTCGGATCAGACCAGTCTTTAACAAGGCCCCTCCAGTCTTCATCCGATATATTTTCCACTGGAGATGTTTGGGAAAGTTCACTATTACCCTTGCCTTCAAAGTGAGTTTTCCTCAAGTTATACCGATACTGTCGTAGAGCAGACTTGTAAACATGGGTGCAAGCTTGTCTGGTTGCATCAACTTGGCTATCCAACTTGAACCTCATCTGTTGAAAATTATGGGAGTCTCATTATCAGCAACCTAGAAAGTATGGGATAGAGCAAGATGATATTACTAGTTTCCATACATAACCATACTTATAGATAAATGGTCGAGGAAGGTGTTGAACTTGGTTTCGTCTTTGTCATTCCTGTACTGAATCCATGTTGGGAGGATACGTACATGACACCTAACGGCAACCGTTGCATCTGATACTAACTTGGCTGACTCTGTAGCATCACGTGGCCTTTTTAAACCTGCCTCAAAACGGATCTCCATTCTTCCTCCTCTAGATTTAGTTAACCTATCGAGCATTATCCCTGATGTTTGTTTCCTCTTGCGCCTGGGTGCTAGTCCAACAACGAACATAGGAAGTGTTAGTGTACATCAAACTATGAGACTACATATAAAGAAGCATGCAACTGTAACTTCACTCCAGCAACTACCTTCTTGCTGTTGAAGCTCACAAGGTTCATCTGATATTGCCAACTCGTCTTGTGTCAGGAGTGCTTGGGAAGTAGTGTCAGGTGGCAAGGGAGCTTGGGAACGTGCTGCTAGCTCAGTTGACGCACGAGTAAGTCGTGCAGCTGGTAGTACTGTGGTAGGTGTTGCAAGAACTATGGTTGTCTCTGCTTGTTTGGTGGCAGCTATTTGTTCCCGTTTGGCTTTTTTTGCAACTCGTGTAGCATGGGATGCCGTGTTTGTAGAATTTTCTGCTGGACTTTGACCTTCTATTGCACCATCAGTACCAGCAGAATCTGCAGGATTCATCCGCTTCTCATTCCCTACAATTCTTTGTTTCTTCCTCTTTCTCTGTGCCATGTTAAGTCAAGCCGACAAGAAAAATGAATAACAATTTAGTTCTTCAGAACAAATTGATGCATGATGCAGATGAACTGAACTTTGATGTTACACAACCACATGATAGGAGGATGTAATATGTATGAAAAACAGGACGGAAGAGATAACCAGAACTATGATGTGTAAACTAAGAAGAAGACATTTCACCAAATTAGAAGCAATGCAATGGAAGGTAGACACCATATGAAAGATGCTACAAATATCGTTCTGCCAAGTTAACAGTGTCTCATCATAAATGGCGTTTAAACAAATGTGAAGCAGTACAAGAAATAAATCATATGCAAGATGCAAACAACATCACACTACCATGTTAGAGTTCTCTCGTCATTAGTGCCATTGCATATTCACAGCATTGCATATTCACAGCTTATGATGTGTAAACTAAGGAGAAGGCATTTCAACAAATTAGAAGCAATGAAAGCTAGACACCATATGAAAGATGCAACGAATATCACTCTACCAAGTTAAAACTGTCTCGTCATAAGTGCCATTTCAACAAATTAGTAGTACAAGCTATAAAAGAATGTGAGATGTAACCTATATCACACTCCGAAGTCAAACGTGTCTTATGACAAGTGATTGTTGCAGGTTACACAACAATAGTAATTTGATGTAAGAACATGGTGTGATAGACAGATATTGTATGTTCTAGAAACAGGAACACGTGTCTTATTCACGTATAATGTGTAAAGTAAGCAGATGGAATTCAACAAAATTAGAAGCAATACAAGCTAGACATCACACATAACATGCAACCACATATAACAGTGCCAAGTTAGAGGGAGCACCGGTGATGCTGCACTAGGGGAGACGTGCTCATCATAAACATAGCTTTGTTGAGTGTCTATGCATGTGTTGTCTTGGAAATCATCTTGGGGGTGTGGAGGAGTAGAAACTGTAGAGGCCCTCCATTCGGAAGGAGCACCTTTATCCGCTGCCTTGCTAACTTCCTTCTGCTTTATTGATTTTGAATTGTCAAGTAAAACCGACAAGAAAAAGCAATAAAATTCTCTCTTCAGAATTCATTCATGCATGATACTGACAATCACTACTTTGATGTAAGGCAAACACATGATACTAGGATGGAATATGTACGAAAAATAGGACGGCATGGCATGTTCACAACTGTTTGTGTAAACTAAGCAGAAACCATTCCAGCAAATAAGAAGCAATGCAAGCTAGACACCACATGAAAGATGCAACCAATATGACTCTGCCAATTTAAAAGCGTCCCATCATAAATGGAATTTCAACAAATTAGAAGCAGCGCATGCTATAAATCATATGAAAGATGCAACTAATATCACACTGCATATACTAAAGGTGTCTCGTCATGTTGATTGATGCGGGATACAAAAAAACAATAGTTTTATGTAAGGAAATGCTTAATAGACATATGTACTATGTACTAAGTACAGGAAGGCATGTCACATTAACAGGTATAATGTATAAGCTAAGCAGACTAGCACATGCAGTTTAACCAGATTGGAAGAATTACAATCTAGACACCATATGCAACATGCAACCACATATCATGCTGCCAAGTTAGAGCAAGCACCTGTGATGATAGTGTAGGGGAAATGCTATAATCAACTATAGAGCTACGTTCACTATCTTCATCTAGCATTTCTGTTTCTTGAGAATCATGTCGGGAGGTTGACGCTGCATTCTTTAAGTGAGGAGTAGTCCCCTTGCATGCCTGCCTCGTCATAAGTGATTGATGAGGGATACACAAGAACATTATTTTGATGTAAGAACATGGTTAATACACAGATGTACTAGTATGTACCAAAAACAGAAAGGCATGTCATATTCAAAGGTATAATGTGTAAGCTAAGCAGATGCAATTTAACCAAATTGGAAGCAATACAAGCTAGACATCCGGCTGGAGTGGTGAGCATGATCATCTAGGACCTGAGAGCCTGGTGGGAGGCGGGCTGCTTCGCCACCGTCGCAGCTTTTTAGTTGGCTTCCAGGTGATGCCTATCTTTGCTGGGCTTGTCACTGGCTCGGCCAGTGCCCTGACTAGCTATTTGTCTTTTGGTGCTCACGGGATGGTGGTTCATTCTAAAATATATATATTTCCTTATCTTACCGACTTCGGCCTTTTGAATACAAGCTAGACACCATATGGAACATGCAACCACATATGACACCGCGAAGTTAAAGCAAGCACCTGGGATGGTGGCTCATTGTGAGCGAGGTCATCAACTCCAGAGCTACGTTTACCGTCTCCATCTACTGACACTGCCCCCTTTATAGCGCTGTAACGTGTCTTGCCTACCCGCATACGAAGCTGGAGTGACTTCTCTCTTTTCTTTTTGGCTTCTCTCATGGCAGCAGAGTATGAAATACCCTTGCATAAAAACACAATAGTGATAGTAAGGGTGAAGTGTGTGCAGAACTAGTGCACTGTAAAAGTAGCAGATAGCAGGTGGCTGAAAAATAAATGATAGGAGACATATGATAGCTCTACAACATTGCATGGCAAACAAAATTAGATTCTACTCTATATGATTTTGTAATATATGACCACAGGAAATGCAGGTACTCCTCCAGCACACCACCACATGTGGTCATATCTAACATAACAGTCGACTAAAAATAAATAGGTCAGTTGATTTTTTTAATGAACCGTCCTATCTATAAGGAACAGCCAGATGGCCTTCGTCTACCTCCCGCCAGTGACTGTTGACGATCTTTCTCGAACCGCCAGCGACCACCGGCCCAGACCCCTGCCTCCGCCGCCCCGCCCTCCCATCGACCTCACACCACCACCATGCTTGGCAGCGCCCACAGGCCATCCCTTTAATCCCAGCCGACCTCCAGATCGGGCGCCAGTAGCTCTAGGCCGCACATGCCCCTAAGATAAACACCAAGGCGTTGCTTCCCCGGTGAAATAGGCGTACTAGCGCCTGTTACGCCGGGGAATCAAAAGACACATCCGTGACATTTTGGGCCGAACGAATTTTTTTTCTGTCATACATATGACACTTCTATGACGATAATTATGACAAAACCCAGAATCATCATAGATGTGGTGGGCTCCTACTTCTATGACAAAAAATCATGACAGAAAATGGGCTTTTCGTCCTGGGTGGGCCGAAGACGCAGCTGCATGACATTCTTTGGGCCATCCATGACGGAAAAAACCGTGGTAGAAGCGAGGGGGAGGAAAATTTCAGGGAGTTCTCGGTTACGATGGGAGGTCGGGGGCCGAGTGATGCATGTTTCTCTCGTACACGTACGCGCGTGTGTGCGAGGCATTGGCTCTAACTGAACCCGAGCGAGGCGTTGGGCTCTAACTGAACCCGAGCGATTGCACTGCAGGCTACACGTTACTGAACCCGAGCGATCGATCGATGGCTATTTACTGAACCCGATCGAGCGATTCCTTCACTACTGCTGCTAACTGAAGCCGATCAATTGGATGAACAGTGAGCGTTGTGGGGGGGGGGGGGGTGGATGAACAGTGAGTGGTGGCGTTGCCTCTGGATGAACAGGACCCCGTGGTGTGGAGGGCTGGATGAACAATTGTCAGGACCCCGACTCAATGTCACATCGATCTAGCTGGTAACACCTCATATCACTTTGCGGCCTCACGCACGGTATCCCCACAGGTGTCGTCTTACCTTTTCCCGGGACCGTTTGCGCCTTTTGGCTCACGTATATGATAGTGTCGCTAGCATCCATATGATAAAGAGCCCGGGCTGACATGACTAGTCGTAAACCCAAAGTGGCACAAACTTACAGGGACAGGCATCCATGACCCAGCTTCGAACGTGTCGGTCATCAGCAAGTGGGTCCGGGCTGTAGCACTGGGCTAGCAGGACTCCGGTAAACCGGGCTGTAGCGGGCTAACAGGACTCCGGTACTCAAAGCGTGACATTTCCCCGAAGGGACAGACACAGGAACGAAGAAGGACACATGCCGGCCAGCCTAAGTGTTCCAGAGCAGTAGCAAGCTACCATGGCTCAGCGGTAACACTAGGAGACATTTCCCGGTAAGAGAGGCTACTAAAGATAAACAACTAGATAGTCAGATCCCACACATACCAAGCATTTCAATCATACACACAATATGCTCGATATGTGCAAATACAACGAAGCATCACAACATGACTCTACGACACAAGTACTTTATTTAAGGCTCAGTGAGCCATACATAACATACACACAAAGGTACGGGTCTCACGACCCAACATACAAGTCATACAATCATACAAGCCAACAGCGGAAGTAACTTGTCTGAGTACAGACAACTAGTAAAATAAAAGAGGCTTGGAAAGCCTAGCTATACTATGTGGTCCTTCACAAGCTCAGGGTCACCACCTGGGTCTTTAGCCTACTCGTTGATGTCAACGTCTACATAGAACCCATCAGAAGGGGTTGCAGCGTCTTCTGTAAAAATGTAGATTATAGCAACATGAGTACAAAGGTACTCAGCAAGACTTACATCAGATCCTACATACATGCATAGTATCAAGAAGGGTTGGTGGAGTTATTGCAGCAAGCCAGCTTTGACTCTTGGCTAGACTATCCTACGATACTCCAGTTTGAAATAGTTTTGCGCACACGAGTCCACTACTCACCACTTCAATACACTACCGAGGATCCACCTCCGTCTTCCTACGGAAGAGCCATCCTCGGCACTCACACTTATCTTGAGGCTTTTAGTAGTTTCCATTTACTTGTCTATGAACTGTATAGGCAACCAAGTAGTCCTTTACCGCGGACGCGGCTATTCGAATAGATCATGTTAACCCTGCAGGGGTGTACTTCTTCATACATGTTTCCACCACTTAGCGTCTGCACACGACATGTGCTCGGCAGACTTCAAGCGAAAGCCGACGTGGGTGTAGACCACGACCTACCTAAACACTTAAGCCTCTAGTCCAGGTTTATCGCCTATTCAGGTTCCATCCGCAGGGAGTCCGGCCGAGGTTTCCCATACGGCCCCGAACGATGTGAACAGGGTTCCTGAGATACCTAACGGGTATTCGGTACACCGTGCCACGTACCTACCGCATCACAGCCCACCCCTACGGTCAGCGCTGTCCACGGCCTCCAGTAGGCTACAAACACCAGAAACTACTTGCAACTCCTGGACAGAGAGCTAGGGTGAATAAGAAGTCGAGCGGGGTCATATTTCAGGGCCCAATGTATGGTAGTAGCTGATTCTTAAATCACACATACAGATCTCAGTGCTTAAGGTCGGCTTCAATGAAACAACCCACCATGTACTCCTACATGGCCTCTCATCGATACCTTTACCAAATCGTGTTCACCACACCACTCTCATTACCGACATTAACATTTCACTCTAGCCCATCACCCAGATGAACCAGACCTGACACGACTCTAAGCATAGCAGGCATAGCAAGGTAGGGACAACACATACATATGGCTCAATCAACTCCTACACATGCTAGTGGGTTTCATCTAGTTACTGTGGCAATGACAGGTCATGCAGAGGAAATGGGTTCAACTACCGTAGCACACAGCAGTTTGAATCGCGTTGTCTTAATGCAGTAAAAGAGAGCAGGAGCGAGAACATGGGATTGTATCGATATGATCAAATGGTTGGTTGCTTGCCTGATGGTTCGTTGCACGGATACGATTCTTCGTTAGGGTAATCACGGTACTCCTCGGGGACAGATCCTGTCGAAAAGGGTAACGATACACAGGCATCACCAAACAATGTGCAACAATATGATGCATGCATGAAACATGGCAATATGAGTGTGTTGGGCTAATGCAACTAAAACCAGATGTGTTTGAGCAAATTTGAATCAAAGATTCAAATTCCAAATTCAAATATGGCCTTTTAAAGTGCCTTTTCTTGTTCTGATTAAAACATCAAGTTAACTTGTTTGATCATGCATGAGAATAGTACAGATGGATAGATTGGATTTTTCTGATCATTTTTCATATATTATTTGTCCAATTTGGAGTTACAGAATAAAAGTTATGAGTTTTTGAAGTTTAAATAATATTCTGGAATTTCCTGATTTAATTTAAATCCAGAAATTCAATTACTGCGTCAGCCTGACATCACAGTGACATCAGCAGGTCAACAGGGCTGGCTCGGGTCAAACCTGACGTGTGGGGTCCACACGTCAGCGTCACAGGGGCTAATCCCGCGTTGACCCCGGGCTGGTTAGCTTTGACTAAGCCCTGGGGCCCACTTGTCAGCGTCAGTAGGTGGTGGATTAGTGGTTAATCAACTAGGCCACGTCAGCTCGCCGGAGTTCTGGCCGGCGGCGACCAACAGTGCGGCGGCGATAGTGGTTTTGGTCGTTTCGGCCACCAAATGGAACGCGGCGACCACCGGAGTGAAGCTGAGGACGACCCGCGGCTCTTGGCGGAGTCCGTTGGGGTCGGGGTGGCCGGAGTTGACGGCGGTGAGCTCGGCTGCGGCCGCCGGGTTTCGGTCGTGCGCGGGATTGGTGCTGGAGCTCGAAGTCGAGCAAAGTGAGGCGCTAGGGATGCTCTACTGGGTTCTGTGAACGCGTTGGACTCGCCGGGGTGACCAAATGGTCACCGGAGCTGCGTCGACGGCGAGCTCGGCGACGGCGGAGGTTCGGCCGTGGTGGAGATGCAGCTATGGTGAGGGAACGAGGGGAAGGAGAGGGGGAAACGGCTCGGGGGCTCACCGCGGTTGCAGTGGGCGTCGAAGCGGGCTCGAGGACGCGCTGGAGACGGCGAATTCGTCGGCGACGGTGATCGGAGCCCGAAGAGGGGAACGGCGATGTGGCGGCGATGCAGGGCTTCCGGGGACTCGTGGAGCGGTGGGGAGGAAGAGGGAGTTGTGGCGGAGCTTCTGAGCTACTCGGGGGAGCGAGGGGTGGCCGGAGACAGTGGCTACGGCGAACGGCGGCGACGGTGTGCTTCGGCCGAGAGCGAGAGAGAGCGAGGGAGAAACGGGGGAGAGTGAGCGAGAGCAGGGGGGATCGGGACGGGCTGCGGACGTCGTCCACGCGGCCAGGAGGGCGTCGGCAAGCAGGAGGTGGCCGCGCGGCCGCGCGCGCGCGAGCACGCAGCAGCTTCGGGGCGTGGGGAGGAAGACGACGGGGAGCTACAGTGCTGGGCTGGCTAGCTGGGCCGGCCAGCTGGCTGGGCCGCACAGGTAAGTCTTCCCTCTCTTTTCTGTTTTCTGTTTTATTTAATATATCTGCAACTTTGTTGAATTAAATAAAATACCTAGTCAACTCCAAAAATCACCAAACTACTCCTGGTCCATAGTTGGAATATTTCCAACATGAAACATTTCAGTTTGGAGATATTTGAGCATTTAAATATTTTATATTATTTTAAATGCCCAAATTCAAATATATATGATTTAATTCAAAGACCCTATGATGGCCTAGAAAAATGTGCACCACTTTTGTCAGAGGTTCTGAACCAAGGCTAAAATGATGGACATTTTAGAAGGGCATTTCAGGTTCATTGAAAAATTATTTTAGTAACCCTAGTTGGTTTCAGAGGGGACTGGGGGTTCTGTCATCCCCATTTCAAGTTTCTGATGAAAAGTAAACATGATGCAACACTCTAATACATGACTAGCTAGGGTGTGACAACTCACCCCCACTCAAAAGAATCTCGTCCCGAGATTTGGGTTCCTCCGAGAAGAAGGCGGGATATTCGAGTCGAAGACGATCCTCCCTTTCCCAAGTTGCTTCATCCTCAGAATGGTGCGACCATTGAACCTTGAGAAACTTGATATTATGACGTCGCGTGGTACGTTCGGCTTGATCGAGGATACGAATGGGGTACTCTCGATATGTAAGATTATCTTGGAGATCAAGCGTTTCGTGGTCCACTTCACGGATAGGATCCGAGAAGCAACGCCTGAGTTGAGAGACGTGGAAGACATCGTGAACCCTGGAGAGGTGCGGGGTAGTTCCAACTGGTAGGCAACTTCTCCTCGTTTGGCAAGAATGCGAAAAGGTCCAATGTAACGAGGAGCCAATTTGCCTTTGATACCGAAACGTTGGGTTCCCATAGCATTCCACTTGACCACTTGACTGAGGGTGGAAAGCGGTGCTAAAGGAGAGACGGGTTCCCATAGCATTTTGGAAACTTTCCCAAAATCGAGAGGTGAAAAGACTTCCTCGATCCGAATTGATTTCCAAAGGAACACCATGAAGGGACACTATTCGGGAGATGTATAAGTCTGCCAGCTGGCTAGCGGTTATACTCTCACGAACAGGTAAGAAATGAGCTACTTTGGAAAGACGATCGACCACGACGAAGATAGCATTATTCCCTCTTTTGGTCCTGGGAAAGCCGGTAATGAAATCCATACCAATTTTATCCCATTTCCATTCAGGAATAGCTAAGGGTTGAAGGGTGCCAGCAGGTCGTTGATGCTCTGCTTTTACACGACGACAGACGTCGCAATTGGCAATATACTGAGCAATTTCTCTCTTCATCCTAGTCCACCAGAACCTCTGGCGTAGGTCCTGATACATTTTAGTACTACCGGGATGAATGGTGAGAGGAGATTCATGGGCCTCCTTAAGGATCAACTGTCGTAGATGCTGGTTCTTGGGAACCACTAGACGGTTCTCAAAGTACACAACACCATGATCATTAGTGGAGAAACAACTAGCACCTCCGCTAGCAATGTTCTCTTTGATTTTAGAGATTCCCTTATCTCGCTTTTGGGCAGCGATGATTTGATCCGTAAGTGTAGGTTTTGCCACCAAGGTGGAAAGAAAACCTTGAGGTACAATGTGAAGGTTAAGCTTCCGAATTTCCTCATGGAGAAGCGGTTGACTTTGTTGTAACATCAGGTTGTTACAATAAGATTTACGACTTAGCGCATCAGCCATGACGTTGGCTTTCCCTGGGGTATAGATTATTCCTAAGTCGAAGTCTGTGATCAATTCAACCCAACGTCTTTGCCTGAGATTCAGATCCGGTTGGGTGAAGATGTACTTCAGACTTTGGTGATCAGTGAATATCTCGCAACGATTACCGAGGAGGTAATGTCGCCAGGTCTTAAGTGCATAGACTACGGCTGCAAGTTCTAGATCATGGGTAGGATAATTCTCCTCATGTGGGTGCAACTGCCGTGAAGCGTAAGCAATTACGTGTCGATCTTGCATGAGAATGCAACCTAGTCCTTGTCGCGAGGCGTCGCAGTAGATAACAAAGTCTTTGGAGAAGTCTGGCGGTACCAGCACGGGAGCAGAAGTCAGGCGTCTTTTCAGTTCCTGAAAGCTGTGCTCACATTGTGGAGTCCATTCGAACTTCTTATCTTTCTTGAGGAGTTCGGTTAGAGGTTTAGCAACTTTGGAGAAGTTCTCGACAAAGCGACGACAATAACTTGCTAAGCCCAGAAAACTCCGAACTTGCTTGACAGATTCAGGTGGAGTCCAGTCAAGGACGGCTTGAACTCGCTCAGGGTTAACAGCAATACCTTTACCAGATATTACATGACCCGGATAGGTCACTTCTGATAACCAGAATTCACATTTAGAAAATTTGGCATAAAGGCGATGCTCTCGAAGTTTC
This sequence comes from Triticum aestivum, assembly GCF_018294505.1. Classification (NCBI taxonomy): domain Eukaryota; kingdom Viridiplantae; phylum Streptophyta; class Magnoliopsida; order Poales; family Poaceae; genus Triticum; species Triticum aestivum. The sequence continues at coordinate 526,937,855 of NC_057797.1, forward strand.
TTCAACACTAGCCTTAGATGTTCGGCATGTTCTTCCTCGTTCTTGGAGTAGATGAGTATATCATCGAGATAAACTACGACGAATTTATCCAAATACTCCATGAAGATTGAGTTCATTAACCGAGAAAAGGTGGCTGGAGCGTTGGTTAAACCGAAGGACATGACGGTGTACTCGTATTGGCCATAACGAGTAACAAAGGCCGTTTTAGGAATGTCCCCGTTCCTGATTTTGATTTGATGGTATCCCAACCTCAAATCCATCTTGGAAAAGACTGAGGATCCAGCAAGCTGATCATACAGGTCGTTGATCCTGGGAAGTGGATATTTGTTCTTGATCGTGACCAAATTGACAGGTCGGTAATCTACAACCATCCGGTCCGTACCATCCTTCTTCTTGACGAATAGGACGGGGCAAGCCCACGGAGATGAACTAGGGCGGATGAAACCCTTCTTCAAGGATTCATCGAGTTGTTTCTTAAGCTCGGCTAGTTCTAGGGGTGCCATCTTATAAGGCCTTCTAGCAATCGGAACGGTTCCGGGGATGAGGTCTATTACAAACTCAACATCCCTGTCAGGTGGAACCCCTGGCAATTCTTCTGGAAAGACATCCGGAAAGTCACGGACTACCGGAACGTCCTCAAGGTCTGGCAAAGGGTTGGCGTTAAGAGAATATAATTGTCGCTTGGCTATTCGAGTCAAAACATTGACTATCTTCCCCGAAGGATGGGTGAGTTGAACAGTCCTAGAGAAGCAATCGATTTGGGCATGATGAGCTGACATCCAGTCCATACCCAAAATGATATTAATATCTGAAGATTTAAGGGCTATCAAAGATGCAAGAAAAACAAGTCTGTCGACTTGGATTTCATTTCCATGGCTTACTCTAGAAGTTTGCCATTTGGATCCCGGAGTTTGAATTACCATAGAGGATGGCAAGTCACAGAATGCAACGTTATGCAAACGAGCATAATTTTCAGATATAAAAGAATGAGAGGCTCCTGTATCGAAAAGAACAGATGCCGAGTGGCAATTAACAAGAAGCGTACCGAGAACGACGTTGGGATCCTCTTGAGCTTCTTCGGCAGAGACACAGTTGACATGGCCACGTGAAGCGGTGACCGGTTTGGCATGAAACACTTTTCCTGTCGGCTTGCCACGGCCAACAGCTTTAGTAGATTGATTGGGGTTGGTCTGGAGGCACTCATGCATATAGTGACCAGATTCCCCACACTTGAAACAAGTCACAGAACTGGTACGTGGAGGAGCATTATTGGTTGGACCCCCATAGGGCTTAGCTGGAGCAGACTGTTGAGCGGGGCGAGGCGCCTGGAAAGATGGCCTCGGTGTGAACCTGGGTGGCAGGGCGGTGTTGGGTACCCACACGCGGCGCTTCTGAGGACCAGCACCGGATGAGGAACCCGTGTCACGTCCATGCTTGCGTGTTGCGTCATAGTCAGTCTGACCAGTTTCAGCACTGATGGCTTTGTTGACAAGTTTCGAAAAAGATGTGCACTCATGCAGACGGAGGTCGCGGCGAAGCTCAGGACTAAGGCCCTTACGGAACCTTGCTTGCTTCTTGGCGTCAGTAGAAACTTCCTCGGTTGCATATCGTGCAAGATTACCAAACTCCCTGCTATAGACATCCACAGAAAGTCGGCCTTGGGTGAAATTGCAAAATTCTTCACGCTTACGGTCCATGAGACCCTCCGGAATGTGATG